>NC_080712.1:14315145-14615145 GCF_019097595.1 Hemibagrus wyckioides
AGTTATTTGAGGTGTGTGTGTGTGTGTGTATGTGTGTGTTGGTAAGGACAAAATGCGAAGGATAAAAAAAATATTACTTGACAATTCCAACCTTATGGGGAATTTGTCAAAAACAAAAGTTATTAAAAGTTTTTATTTAAAGGGCAAAAAAGGTTTCTTCTTGGTTAGTGAGGTTAATATAAGGATTAGAGCAGAGATTCACAAACGTTTTAGACAATTCTAGACATTTTTCTGGGACTTAAATCCATATCCAGTGAATGTTTCAGCATAGGTTCGTGTTTGTTTTCTTGATTAGTGCTGTGTGTCAATGTTGCTTTAAATTCTTGAAATGTTTAAATGTAAAGGCTTGTTAATATTTCAAAATAGTACCAAGCAAATTTTGTCAATGTAGTTTGAATAAAACTAGAAGATGAGACTGAATTTCTCCTACAACCTTCTTAGTGTATCAAACCCCACAAAACCTGATGTGTGTTTAATTGTAAAAAACTATTTTTTTTTTCTTTTTTTTACCATCACTGTGGACATTGTTTTTTGTATTTATATTGTACTGTATAATAGCAGTCAAATATTTTTAATGAATTAATTTCTTATATTTTATTCTAAAATAAAAAATAATGTTTCATTTTATTTTAAATATATAATATTTAATGAATTAATTAAGCATTATCACAGAACAGAATGATACAGGACGACAATTAAATAAGAAAACTTAAATCTTTGAGATGTTTACTTTGAGAACTATTTCTTCTCAGACGTGTGATTTATTAAGCCTAGGTACACTCTAATATAGGGTATAGCTGTTCAGCTTAGAGATAAAATACTCAGAGGTAGTGCTAGTCTTAACTGTAAAATGCCTTTTTAGTAGCTATAGATAGTATAAAAATAAAGCCATTTCTAACATCCATCCATCCATTTTCAATACCTGCTTTATTCCTAATTAGGGTCAAGGGTAAAGGGTCTGCTGGAGCCAGTCCATCACAGGGCCACACATATAGACAGACAACCACACACACTCACACTCACTCCTATAGAATTTAGAATGACCTAATATACATGTTTTTGGACTGTGGGAGGAAACCGGAGTACCCAGAGTAAACCCATGCATGCAAAGAGAACATGCAAACTCCACACAGAAAGGCCCTTGCCTGTACGAACCCAGGATTCAAACCCAGGACCTTCTTGCTGTGAGGCAACAGTACTAACCACTAAGCCACCATGCTGCCCGCCATTTCTAACATTTAACACTTAATTCCCTAATCATTTAACAAACGTTTCTTATTTCATTTATACTAATTCGTTGGGTAGAGTGTCAGATGTAAGAGGTATTTTAGGAAAATCTATATAATTAGTATTAGTAAAGCCTTAATTACTCATACATACTAGTTAGAAAGTGAAGTCTCGGTGCTAAAGCTCGCAACACCACAAGAGCAGACTGGTCTGATTTCCAGTGTATTTTCTGAAGGATACTTTACATTAACTGTACCAAATGAAGTGGTAACACTGATCTCATATCCTCTTTCCAATATAAGTTGGTCTGTTTATAAAATAACAAACCAGTGTACTTTATTTTGTTTCTATTTTTTTTATTCACATTCTGATACCTTTACTTATGGGATATATTTTATTGTATATCCAAAGCTACACAAAATCTACACAGCCAAAAGTATATGAAGACCTGACCATCATACCCATGTTGTTCTCTAAACTTGGATGCACACAATTGTATATGATGTCTTTGTATGCTGTAACATTACAATTTTCCTTCACTAAGAGGACTTAAACATGTTACAGCAAGACAATGCCTCTCTGTACAAAGTTATAATGACACGGTTTGCCGAAATTCTTGTTGAAGAACCTGTAAAGGGGCGTCCTGACTTCAACCCCACTGAACACCTTTGGGATGGATTGGAACACTGCACCTCAGACTTCCTCACCTGACATCAGCCCAAACTCACGAATGCTCTTATGGCTGAATGAGGGAATCCCCACGGCCACACTGCAAAATCTAGTGGAAAGCTTCCCAGAAGATGTGAATTAAGAAGGAAGAGTATTAACTAAATGAGGAATGGGATGTTCCACAGACACCTATGGGAATGATGGTGAGGTGTCCACAAACTTTTGGCCATATAGTGTGTTTGGATCTAGATGTTGAACTAATCTAAAAGCATTTATCCACTCTTCACTCTCTAATTCACTATCACTGTTCAGATTAACATCAGCAATCTGAAACCTAACCTTGCACAAGCTATACTGCTCCCTCTCAGTTTCTACACACACACACACACACACACACACACAACACAACACAACACAACACAAACACACACACCTCTTACTATCCTTCTAAGAATACTGACATATTTATTAAGGCAGCTAATAAAAGCTAAGCTTATACCTAAATCTTACCCTTAATTTAACCTCAATAACCAAAAGGAAAATCTGATGTTTTTTTCCAAACACATTACTACCCATAAAGAAAAAGAGACAGAAAGAAGTGTTCATACTTACATTTTGTTTGTGGCAGAAGTTAACAGCTTGTAGCGTTTGCCAGGTGATGCTTTTAACCAGAGGCTCTGGAACTCTGTGGAGGATAAAAAAAATCTACTGAATAACCAGCAGCACAACACATTCATACATAATCTCCATTATTATTATTTTGAGAAAACCGTTAAAGGCTTTAGAACAATTAGAAATATATATATATATATATATATATATATATATATATATATAAATATAGGCGGTCATCCTATAGCACACTTTTACATACCATCTCATTGTTCTGTGTCTATGACCTGGCACTAATGTGCCAGTGTGTGTATGAGAGATATAATGTAAATGCCCTATAGCACTACTCTAAGCTGAGGTAGGTTTTGTTGTTCTTACCTCACATCTCTTAGAGGTCTTTTATTTCCTTTAGCCAGGCAGTACAAATCATATCTAATGTACCTTGATTTAACTGATCTTTATAAGCATTTTGTAAGTATTTCTGTTCGGACTTAAGCATGTTGCAGGAATGCTTTTCATTTTAATTCAGCTATGAGGCTATAAACACATTATTAGGCTGCATGTAAATGTAGCTATTATCTCTGCTCCCTCTCCCTTTTTCTCCTTTGTCCTAATCCACTCTCCTGTGTGTTACGACCTTGTAGCAAATAACCTTGTGTTTGTTTTTCACAGACAATAAATATGCTTTAATAACCACTGCAAAGGAAGCTTCAAGGAAACATTATAAGTCTGTCCTCATGGAATATTTATGCATATGTAATGTGCCATAATGTGCCATAGTTATAACAACCACATTTTTGGGACCCGATCTGACCACCTGGCTCCAAAAATTCTGGGACGAGTTTTGGCATGGCAAGCACCACTCACATGGTCCTACAATCTCATCATGGCCTGGGTTCCATTCCCAGGCAGGGCGCTAACCCAGCCACTGAAGAGTTAACTCTCAGAGCCGGTCCCAACCCTGGTTAAATGGAAGGGTTGCATCAGGAAGGATATGTGGCGTAAAACCTGTGCCAAATCGAACAATGTCGGACCAAATGATCCACTGTGGCCCCGAACAGGAGGCAGCCAAAAGAACAACAATAACAAATATGCTGATTCTACTTATTATTATTATTATTATTATTATTATTATTATTATTGAATAGAAATAGAATAGAAATACCAATGATTTTCCAATCTCTCCAAACTGTCTATTTTCTGTAATCATGTGCTGCCTTGCCTCAGATTTCTGTTCTGGGCTGACAGGAGTGGAACCTGATGTGGGTTTAGGCTGTTGTAGTCCATCCACCTCAAGGTTCAACTAGTTGAGTGTTCTGGGTAGCTTTTTCTGCTCGTTGTGGTTGTTAAGAATGTTTAACTGAGTTATCCTAGCATTTTCATCAGCTCATAACCAGTCTGGCCAATCACACGTGGTCTCTTCTCATCAACAAGGCATTTCCTCCAGCAGAACTGCTGCACATGTGATGTGTTTTGTTTTTCTCACCATACTTTGTAAACTCCAGAGACTGTTGAGTGTGAAAATCTCAGGAGATCAGCAGCTTCTGACATAATCAAACCGTTCTGTCTGGCACCAACAACAAGTGTACCAGTCCAATGGCAGGAAGTTAAAGGGGTTCTACAGTACCTCTGTTCATTTACTACACATGAAACATTCAATGTTATAAAGCTATTATATTATTATTTGTTAAAGCTTGAACCCTTTCATTACAGTATTATATGATATATAAAAGTTTATTAATTGGTACTGAGGTGCATATATATATATATATATATATATATATATATATATATATATATATATATATATGTATAAACATGTTAAGCAAGAACGTTTGTTTATCATGTTTCCTCTACTCTAGAGCACTGGGACACGAAGAAACCTGGATGCAGTTGTCCTCTAAAGCACTCTGGGTAATGATTGCTGTAAACATTCCACTACAAACATGTCTAGACACCCCAGCAACACAGAAACAATATGGCCGTTTGTGTGACAAAGGGAAAAAGGCCCACAAACAGTTTTAAAAGCAACTTGTTTGTCTGTACATGAATGAGTGAGAGGAATTGTACACCCAGAAGCCAGTTTATGAGGTACACCTTCCTCTTATCTAAACTCCTTGGCCTTTTATCAGGTAAACGTACTATGTACATAGATACATCCATCACAGGAATACTTCTAGAAAGATATGACTTGTTTATAGGGGATCATTCTCAGCACAGCTCTGATGCTGACAGTGTAGTGCCGTTAAACACTATTCATACCCAAAGGCCACTTTATTAGACACACACGGCATGTTTAGTAAATCTGCCAGGTGCATAGTTAGACGCTATACCTTGTCTTTTTCCATTCAGAGCTTGTATTCATCCTAAACTATTGTTGTCAGATTCTAACCACAAGAGTGCTGAATATTTTTCTGGCACACTTTTCTCATCCCAGCAGTGACACTGAGTTGTTTAAAAACTGCAGCTACACTGAGGCACCTGATACACTTCTACCAAAGAAGTCAATGTCACTGCTGTAATAGGACAATACACAAACAACATCTAATCACGGATGGTCTATTTATACCTACAGTGATTAAATGACCAGTGCTTGTGGATTATCTATTAAACTGGAGCGTACATGTGTGAGGAACTCACCCTCGGGGATATCTGTCCAGCTCATTGAGCACCGTATGATCACAGTACTCAAAGACTAGATGCAGTTTTCTCTTCCTCCTGAAGACCTCAATCAGGTTGACCAGGTTACAGTGCTTCAGTTGCTGTAGACACACACACACACACACACACACAATGTTTACTGTGGGAATTTCTGTTAACTTTTGCAGGATTGTTTTCTATGTGTAAGTGGACAGAGGGACAGAGACAAGCTGCTGCATGTCTTATCTGCCAGGCATCGTAAAATTCACCAAGCCGACACACAACATCTCCACTGGCAACAAGTCACCATCCAGAAACCTATTTAAAGCAGCCTGCGATTTACAATCCAGCCATTAAACAGTTAAACCAGTGTACATGCACTCACACACACACACACCACACACACACACCACACACACCACACACACAAACACAGGCCCAACTAGCTCAAAATTAAAATCCATACATCCTTGTATCCAAAATGTAGCTCTGTGGTATTATGTACCTGTCGGGGCACATCAGCTTAACATTATATATAGATTTTAAAAGTATATGCTGAATTTATATCATTAAAAGGACTATACAAATAAAATTGAATTGAATTGAATATTGCACTGCATTGTGAGATTTTTAGGAGAATTTTTCATTATAACTGGCTATAAAAATAGAAAAATCCCCATCATATGGTTTGAACAATGTCTCCAGGAGAGGGAGTTCATCTATCTATCTATCTGTCATAACACTATCTGTGTTATCTGTCAAGCCATGGAGTCAAAAACAAGTAAGAAAGCACAGTCACTTTAAAAATCAGCACTGCCATCAACACCAAAGACGGCACTGGTGAAGGGTAAGCTTTGTACGTGGAACGCAACACATCACAATAACACACCACCACAAGCTGTCCTTTGATTTGGAGAAGTTTATAATCCACCCGGATCAGACCCCTATCACACAACATCCACACTGAGAGCTCGTAAATGCAAAGCAAGTGTAGAGATTAACGATTGTAGGTCACTGACCCTCAGTCCCCCTTTGCTAATGCTATATAGGCTACTCTTTTGGTGCACATGAAAAGCCTCTTGCTCTTACCCTTCCCCCTTTTCTTCCCTTCCCACACACTAACCAAAAAAAGATCAGCACATGAGAGCATCTGTAAACCAGACCTATTCGCTCTAGTTTCCAAAACAACATACCCACAGAAAATAAAAGCCAAAACTAACATTACTGTATACTTGATGTCCAATAATACACAGACACAAGATGTAAGTATATAAATGCTGAGGTGTTTTTTTTAATAAGACATGATTTCATGGAGTCTTTGTAGCCATGAATAATATAGATTTAGAGCAACAACAAACTAGCTGCTATCTTTTAGTGCCATCTTTAATATACGGAAACACAGAGAACGTTACTTCATCTGACTTTGAATTCAAGCCACAGGAAATGGAGAATACAGATAACTGATAACTGCAACAAACCAAACCACATACTAGTTACCGTAACAGCTATGCCAAAAATAACCAGCTAACCAATCCACTGGCAATTTCCAAAAGCCCATTGTGACCTCAGTATTATTCCCCCAGACAGAGCTATATAATACTAAAGTCACGACACGCTAGCATTCCATACACTACATAACAATGCCACCAAATCACAGGGTCCAATTACAAAACGCCACATTACCTGACTTCCCTGTATGCCCTGTGTCAAAACATGTCACAATAGTACGGCGAGGCTTGCAACTGTCTTAAATAGTAAAAAAAGGGTCTTATCATGACCAGTGCCAAAGAAAGAACACATTACCTAAAGGACTTTATGAGAGATGGCCCTTTAACTGATTGTGTTGATGGCACAAATAACATAATCAGCTCCCTTCAGGATGGAAAAGGAAGCGATTATGGTTGAAAAGTCAAGTCAAGAAGCTTTTATTGTCATTTCAACCACATATAGCTGACGCAGTACATAGTGAAATGAGACAACGTTTCTCCAGCTGCTACATAAAACAACATAACAACAAGGAGCTACAAAACAGAAACAACACAGAGCTGGGGACAGAAAGTTTGTCCTAGCTACATAATTCAGCTTCAACAAAAATGAGGGTGCCTATCATTGTAAATGGTAATTAATATTTTTTAATTAATTATTGATTAATTATTTAAAAACTTAAAGGACATTTACTGAATTTTAAAATATTTTCAATTATTATTACGTTTTCAGAATTATAAGCCAAACTGACAGGACACTTAAATGAGTCTAATCCTAACCTTATTTACAAAATATAAATAATATAAAGTATAATATCAGATTATATCCAACTGCAAATGTTAGCACTTTTCTGCTTAGTGTCCTTTTCTGTGCAATTTCAGGATCAGTAATCTCCAACAGTCCCAGTAAGTTAACATAATGCTGAATATTATGCCGAATATTTGAATAAGAAGTTTTTGTACAGATAAGGATGATGAAGTAGTTCGGGATTGTTTCCTTCTCTAGAATAAAGTCACCAAATCGCACTTTTCCGGGTCATTGCAACAGAACCATCAAAGATACAATACTCTGCACTTTTAGCATGTATCTAAAAGTGTAATTACATAATTGGGTGTACCTGTAAAAAGAAATAAAAGTACCTTGCACCTTTAACGCTTTATTATAAAACCTAATTAAACATACACAACATGCAAAGATACCCATACAAAAGATGTACACATGATGGCACCCCAACAGCAAGGAACTGCCCAGTTTGGTACCTTTATTTCTAAGCATGTTCTTTATGTGTAAAAAGTTTTAGATTAAAAAAAAAACCTTTTGAGGAATAGTCTTAATTTCTTCTGGTGCCACAAGGAACTAAAGAATTATTTCTTATTTTTAATTATTATTTCTGATAAGATAGAAATCTCAGTGGTTCAAATACCATTCAATATTCATTCACTGAGGAGGCACAAGAATAAGTTCTCTTTTTTGTGATTTCTCCATCATGTGCACACAGATGATGCATTTTAACACTGTGACCTGTTTTATTCTGCTTTATTTCTTTCTTTTTCTTTACCTTGAGCATCCGGATCTCCCTGAGAGCAATTCTTTTAATCACCGGGTCATCCTCTGACTCCACAAACTTTTTAATGGCGACGATTTGTCCCGTGTCTTTATTTCTACACTTGAACACGACTCCGTACGAGCCTTCTCCGATCTTTGCAATCTTCTCATACTTCTCCATGCTGTGAAGCCAAGTGGAATCCCAGAGAAGTCTGGTGCAGCAGCTCCCACATGCACTGCTTAACCTGGAAAAACATTAACCTCACTCAATTACAGCTCTACATGCATGACTACGTTTATTTTGGAATTAGTTATTAAAAAAAAAAAAATCCCAGCTTATGTACTGCTATAATAAATAATAATAATAATAATAATAATAATAATAATAATAATAATAATAATAATAGCAACGATAATTTTATTTTGATTTCATTTTAATTTAATAATAATGTTTGATTTATTTATTTTTATTTTATCAATAATAAAAACAATAACGATAAGAACAGTAATCATAATAATAATTACTTCATTTTGATTTCACTGTAACTTAATACAAATAATAACAATAAAGTTTTATTTTGATTTAATTGTCATTTAATACTACTACTACTAATAATAATAATACTATTTTGATTTAATTTTAATTTAATAATAAAAATAACAATAAAAATAATAGTAATAATAAAAATAATGTAATAATAATAAATATTATTTTAAGTATTATTATTATTATTAATAATAATAATAATAATATTATCATTGTTGTTAGCTGTTATGTAAGCATCGCCTCTTAATGGGAAAACATCAGCTAACCATTACGCAACGTCTCTTGCGAACGCGATCTTCTTCAGTTTGTAACTAAAAAACCTTCAGTGTTTCACTGAAACAGCTTTAACCTCGCAGTCTACTCTACTTTACTTACACAAAACTCAGCTTTATCGAGCAGATCGCACTGCAACCAAGTTGCTGACCACTGGAGGATAGTACCAAGTGTCCGTGTTGCGCTGTAAATGTGTTATAAGTGAACAAGTGCTATTAATGATATACAACTGAGAGATTTAACACAAGCACCGGTTCAGGAAATAAACAGGAATAATAACAGTGTTATGGTCGCTTACCGTGTTGCGCTTCTCTCCAAACTGCGCCTTGCAGGTGTTGTTCAGAGCTCGTGTGTGCGCGCGCGCGCGCGCGTGTGTGTGTGTTTGGCCCGTGGGAGTGTGTAGGGGTGTGTGAGGTGGCTTGAAGGAGCTGGGCATTTACATGCGCCTCGGTCCCCATAGGAACAGCGCACAGGCTCCACCTTCTCACAGCGGAGTGAATGTGCAGAGCAACACCACACAACCCGAGCACTTTATCACACATTAACACAGAGGAGCAGTGAACAAATCTAAAACAGCACTAAAGCTCTTTTCACACACTGACAGATTTTACAATCAAATCAGGAAGCACTGACAACCTTCATGGAAAGAAAAAACACACAGCTGAATGATTGTCCTGGTAAATTGTCCAGTGGAGAGAATAACAGGGCTAGCAGAGTCTCTGCAGGGTTTGAAGCCACTTCAAGAGGAATGATTATTTTCACAGGTCTTTCAGTACAGTTTAGTAACTGGGATGACCATTACTTTCATTTATGTGCTGGATTTGATATTCTGATATGCAGCCCTGACCGAATCTTAACCTATATAATCAAAGGTAACAGGTTGTAGGTCCACAATGTTTGGTGTTTCGGAATTCCACAAAACGTCTGAACCATTAGACATAAAACAGAGCCGAAGCATCAGACACACACCACTATGTTTTACAGTGGGTACAGCAGCTTTTGTGCCCTCTACCAAATGGTGTGGATTTTCCCCCCCCCAAATATAAAAATGCTGGTCAAAACAGTTTGTCACATTATGGTGACTTGTAAAGGACAATGAAAGTATCATTTTCTTCATATATGTATGAAGTACTTTGGGATCATCCATCTATCTATCCATCTATCTAGGCCCAGTGTATTGAAAGTTGCACAAAAATTCTAGTTGGCTTCCACATTTGCACTGCCACACTCATCACAGTAACTGAAACTTTAAAAGCAGCGAACTGAACTTGAAATTCTGTAAAACTCGCAAGCACACCTCCACTGACGTATAAACTAGACGTCATGCCTCATGTTTTAATTATACTGGAATTACATGGGCTTTGACCACGAAGAAAGATTAGCTGTTAATTAGCTGATTAGTTGGCTCAGGTGTGGTACAGAGAAAGAACAAAACATGCTGGACAGGGGGACTCCAGCGTTACTCCACGGCTTTACACAACAGGTTTCAAAATACAAGTAGAGAAAACCCACTCAGCTGTGTAGTGCTGCAGCCCCACAGGAGACGAGTGTGAAAACAGTCAGTTATCTCTAGTGAAAGACAAATCATGAGGAAGAGCACAAACAGATCACACATGCATTCAGTGGTTCAGTGGCTGACAAATCTGCTTCACAGGTCTATATTTATTATAGGGTGCCAACCATCACATACACACATCTCTGTCAAAGAACAGATGACTTTGGTTTGTTCTGTAATCAGTTTAATTAACAAAACCAAAGACAATACCTTGTTAACCATCTTTTTTTATTACAAAAAAAGCATACATTAGAACTGAAGCCATGGAAATACTCCGCAAGTCATAAAAACCTAGCATCTCCCATATTTTGTCATTCTTAAATACAAAAATTAATGTACAAAAGTGCTTACATGGTGCAAATATTGAATAAAAGTTACAATAAAAAGAATACCATTTTACATATAACTGCGTTCTAAAATGTAACCAAGAAGGAGAGATTTATTATTTTATTACAAAGCAGTAAAATAAAAAATAATGCAGCTGTGTGGAGTCCTGCTCTATTAAGGAAGTGAGCTTTTGCTGGTGTGTTTCTGGAAATTTAAACTACAACATGACCACAGCTCAATAATTTACACTTTAAATAGCCAACGGCAAATATGTCCTTGCTTCCTTGTTTGCGTTTTCACTCACTCCATGCCTACTAAATACTCCCAAAAGGTCCCAAAAGATCTAAAAATCTAAGTCTGGTTTGAGGATATGTTAGTTGCATACTGATTAGTCACACAGGAGAGCCTGTTTCTCAAAGAATTTAATAAAGCACGCCTGATAGTCCCCTTACAAAGGCACTCTACTGTACAATTTCTGCAACCTTGGTCTTGCTGTTTGGTTAATATTTCTTCAGACTTTTCAGATGTTAAGTACATTTGCTGGAATCATGATGCTACTGTTGATCTGATTCTAAATTAGCCATTAGCCAGTGACAAAGGCAGAAAGACACGCGGCATGGACCAGCTTGAAGGTCCATCCACGGTATTATGAAGGCACAATCTAAAGCCTTTGCTCACTTTGTCTTCAAACCTTTACTTAAACAAGCAGCACACTGCGAGAGAAGTTGAATTCACTGCCAGACAGCGCTGAATCCACAATGCCAGAGCAGTGACTAGGTGAGAGAGCAGTATCAGCAAGAATCAGTCTAGTAACTGTTCTCATGGCCTGCCAGGATGTAAAGGTTGCTGAGAGCCGTCGGGTTATCAGTGGGTCTGCTCTCCAAAACCACCACCCTAAAAACACAACACACATTACACCTCAGGGAGAGAAACAAAGAACGGAGGATAGAGAAACACAAAAGAGCACTGAAGTTGCAAATCGTTGCATTTAATTAGGAAAAAATACAAAATACAGAGAGGATAGAAGAGAAAAAAAAAAAAAAAAAAGACAGTATGACACAAGACTGGTTGTGTCCTCAGCAGAAGGAGAGATGAGAGGGGGAGGCAGCGGGCACAGGGCATCAGATGAAATTACAGCACACAGACACACCAGCCTGGCACTGCCCGTGTCACAGTGAATAAAACATAGAGTATAGGCAGAAAGGTGTGTGTGCGAGTTCATAAGTGTCTGAAGTATGTAAGGACCAGCGTTTATGAGACCAAATTAAAATCAAATTCAGTGAGAAGAAAAAGTACTAACAGAACGATCTGTCCCATCATCTGGCCTGGCTGCTGTGTACAACATAAGGACCTGTTAAGGTACAGGCTGTGACAGCAGAGCTCATCTCCTCCCCAAGACAGAGGCCGAGCCTGGGGGCCTGAGGCCAATGCACCTGTTTCACAATGAATGAGTGCAACCTCTGAGTCATAGGGGAGAATGTGTGTGCGTAACAGACACCGTCTCCTCCCATACTGTACTCTTACAATGACGTTCTTCTTCCAGAAAGTCAGGCTGTTTGGGCTTGATACAACTGACAATTCTGTTTCTTCTCACAAACTTCAAAACATAATTTTAACGCACTGAATGTGCAGCGGTCCAGCAACATGGACCAGAATATTAAAACAGCAGCTTGTAGGAAAAAAAAGCCACGAATAACAGACTGTTCTGAGAGCACATGGTCTTGCCCAGTATTTGTAGGGTGCTCCTAAAAAGTCACAGGGGAATATAAATACATCATACATGAATATATTTATCAACCTATTCTGGAAAATTCTCCCATTTATGAAACCCATAGGTGAACACATCCATTTCATTTTACACTGCACATGCTCACATCCACACCCACAAATCCCAGTGTGTCTCTCGTCATAGAAACTGAAGCAGTAAGGGAAAAATCACTGGCTCTCTGAGGATGGAAGGAGATGAACTACTAATATACTATATAATAATAGTATGTTTCCAGGTAAAGCGGAAATAAGAGAGAAACGTGAGACGGAACACCAGGAACACTGAGTGAATGGTTGGATGATTGAACGACAGATGAACAGAGAAAGAGAAGCACATATGAGAAAGAAACAGGGAAGAAAATTAGTTAGACTCCCACCTGTCTGATCCGAGTAGACGAAACACTCTGCTCGGGTCACAAATCTCCTGTGTTACCTATAGGCAAGTAAGAGATGTATTAATGAACAGCCTGTAGTTTTTAAGAACTATATAAACTAAGACCAAAATTATTTGGACATGTGACCATCATACACATACTGTTCTTCTACAAACTGTAGCCATGATGTTGAATGAACACAACTGTATAAGATGTCTTTTTATGCTCTAACATTACAATTTCCCTTCACTGGAACTGAGGGGCCTAATCATGTTATAGCAAAACCATACCAAAGTGAGGTCTATAAAACATGGTTAGCCAAAATTCATGTGGAAGAACTCAAGGGATCTTCATCTGACCTCAACCTCACTGAACACTTTTGGGATGAATTGGAACACTGCACCCCAGACCTCCTCACCTGATATCAGCCTGAACTCACTATTGCTCATACAGCTGAATGAGCAAATTCAAAACAGCCACACTTTAAAATCTAGTGGAAAGCTCTCTCAGAAGAGTGGAGGCTACTGTAACGGCAAAGGGGACAAAATCTGGAATGGAATGCACATATGGGTATGACCATCAGGTGTACATATGGTGAACAATGAAAACAATTACTCATATTTTGTACACATATATTGTCTAATCAAAAAGCAATTACTGGTTTAGTTGGGAACAACAGAAACTTTGTTTAGTCTGCTGTCCACTGTTGGATGAGATAACTCTTGTTTCTTAAAGACAGACAGACAGACCGACCAAACGAACAGGTTGGTGTAGTTAACATCTTTAAGAGTTACATAGAAATTTACTCGAGTGGTCTGATCTCTAAAAGATCTGACATTCTTGCTGGGTTTGAGTGTGGAATATCGTCAGACACTGGTATACATGTGTACACAGTCCTGAATGAAGCATAGTTTCCCCCCCATCATGTATTTTGCTTAAAAACTTCATATTTAATAGTACAATGTAAGGAAAGCCGACACCAGTCAAAGTCCTATAGTGACAAACAGCCAAGTGCAGCACTCCACCATGCAAGCACAGCCAATTACACCAGGTGACAGTGCCGGTGTAACACCTGTCAGGTTTATGCTATAGCCTGCTATTCTCTCCCCTTCTTACACATACACATGCAGTCAAGTGCACAGACTGGAACCCTGAGGGTGGCGATGGCCTTTCAGTACGGTCATACAAGACAAAAACAGCTGAATTATTTAATCGTTCTCTTTGAGCAGCTGCTACTTTCTGATTGGACATCAATTTTACATTACCTTTCACAATGTCTTCTAGAAAACACAGACTTTCATATTCACTCACACACTCACTGAATCACACACACACACGGTATTAGTTTTCATAAAGAGTGGTTCACCTTCTGGTGATCTTTGATCTTTTATTGTTCGAATGATGCTGATCAGGTGAACATGACAGCGAGCAGGACGACAATACTGAAACCGCCATCCAGCTAACCGAAGCCACAGAACCAAACACACCATCATAACAGAAGCTACTAAGACAATTTAAAAAAAATAATCGACTCCTAATGGCTTTTTGGAGTTCATGTCAAGTTTATGTGGCAGTTTAATAGTAACCAGTTATAATGACGCATCAACCACTGTACAAGAACTACAGCTTGTATTTTTGAAAATCTGTTCAGCAGTAGTCATGGTTTCATTTCACAGATGGACAGGGCAGCAGATGGCTGACAAATTGTGCATGGCAACAGACGGTCTACTGATAGATATACCTGATAACATGCAATGAGCATCAATATAGGGTTTGTTTTCTTTATAAATTGGGAATTTGGCTTATATCAAACTAAACTGTTACAAAAACCTCAGTGCATAATTAACTGAGGAAAAAAAATCTCCTGCCTAGCTTTTTTATTCTTGCTAGCAAAGAATGCAAATTTCAAGTGTTATTGTGGAATAATTGAGAGACCTAACTACACACACTTTGCATACCCTAAATATTTACCCAAAGGGAGACAGATCCTTACAAGGATACAAAATTTCTCTGGCTCCAGCATGACAGCTTAATTATAAGAAGAGCTTAATAGATGTACAGCTTAAGAGAGGTTGAATTAGGTGAAGTGTAATAATAATCTAACACAGGATTTAACTAACAGATAGCAACACATTAAGCTTGAAGGAGAGGGAAAAACATACCTCATTAGATTTGAAGCTCTTCCCCTGCATGCCATGTTTCCAGAAAGCCAAGACACTGTCCTGAAGACACACTGCACCCCAGACAAACAACTATTACAACCACATTTATGACTATGTTAATAAACAATACAGATGGTGAGATAACACACTGACCCACTGAGCCGATACAGAAGTCAAAGCTGAGTTCAGAAGACAGTTTCTTGTTAGATTTAAGCCTTCCTTGCAGGTTCACTATCTTCAGATTTTCTGTAGGTGGACACACAAAAATATAGATTGACATATATGCATTTTTTTTCCTGATCATCTTAAAAGATCTCCTACTTACTGTCGAGGCACACAAGCACTGTGTCTCTCTCCAGCTGAGTAACATGAATTGCATCGACCTGATTCGCCGCTAGAGTCAGAAAAAGAGATTCATACTGTGAATGCATATTCGTAAGGACTTAGTACAAATTAACCGAAAAATGTGTGGGATGAAGTTCATGAAGGTCACTGAATTTTATTATATGTATGTATGTAATTAATATATGTATGTAGTTTTGGGATTGAAACTTCTATGCTGATGTAGAAATAAAAGGTCTGAACCAATATGCATGTTATCTATGGCATATTTTTCTTTATTCCTTGAGTGTGTATATACACATACAAACACACAGGATTTTATGACAATTATTATTGATCTGAAAGCATACTAAACAATTCAACTCTTAATAAATGCAACAGGTATGAAATTGTGGGTGTGAGTAGGAGTGACTGGGTACCTGAGCCGATCTCAGTGAACCAGGACGAACAGGAGTTGAGGTTGATGGTTTCAAAACGAACAACCTGGCTGGGCTCAGTGCCCTGACTGACTGCTACACACACAAGAGGGTACTCCTGCTCTGGTACCACCAACAGTTCGAACACACGCAGAGGATTCGGCAAGGGGAAATCAAAGTGCTGCAGCAGAGAGGATGGAGACATGAGCCTCGGTGTTCATAAACATGGGGTTAAAAGAAATAATATCCGTTTGTTACTGACCTTTATAAGCATGAATCTCTGCATAGGTTCATACCACTGTAACAGGACAATGCCATACTGCAGCGCTCCACACAGGTACTTAAAGCCAGTGTACGGATTACGCACTGAGAGACACAGAAAAAAGGGGGGATGTAATCGATGTTGCATACGTACTACAGCTATAATAATCATGCACAAGCTTTCAGAATACAGACGCTCTGAAATAAGTCGGCTATCTATCTGGCTATGCCTACTAACAGAAGCAAGCACTACAGAAAGACGTGTTGCTCACCGATGCAGCACTTGTGACAGCCCTTTGTATCAGGAATTTTGGTGGTCAGGGCAAATCTCCTGTTGGCAAAACAAGACAAAATGGGAAGCTTAATTAACTTTCATTATGACAATCTAAACTGCAACAACATGGACATCATTTAAGCTCTGTCAAATGCCTTTAATTCTTGATAATGAATTTGACTACTAATGAGCCAATAATTTTATACTGCAATCAAAAGAGCAAACATTAGTAGGATGAAACTACTAATTACTAACTGGGTTTGTATCAAACCACAAAAAATAAAAGCTGTGCAACTATATTAAGCAAAGAAAATCACCTGGAAGCAATACGTAGCAAATAGGTGTGGTCATGTTTTGCTATATAGATAGATTTGAAATTTCTTATACTACCTAAAATGCTTCTAAGGCCATATGCCATTATCCTGACTTCTTCAAAATTCACCCAGCTAGTTAGTTGAATCCTAAGTGGCTTCTTATCCACTACATATGATTACAAAGTGTGTAACATAACTGTCTGAAACCTGCATACTGCACTGTAGCACAGAAAAAAATGACTTTTGATAAATTATTTACAAGCTACTATTATATTTTCAGATATAAATGAGATTGTAAGCCTTCCAGTATGGTCCAAAAACTTACATAAGTTCTAAACCTACACCAAAGAGGCACTTAAGGACATGATGCTTAATGTCACCATCAGTGGCTCCACCACTGTCAGCAACAGTATACAAGTTTCCAGATATTCAACTGTAGAAGAGTTCACATATCAATGTATGGGAGCTATATCACATTAGGAGAAAGCTGAGTATCATGTCAGGAAATGGGTAGGTGTTTGTATGTGCTGTGTTTGTGTGACTAGGTGGTACTATACAAAGCTGAAGTCATAGGTGAGGAAGGTAACATTGGGTTCAATTAAGGTAGTTGTAAGTTGAGCTTACAGTAGCTATGGGTTCAACCCAAGGCTACGTGAACACTTCTCCACCAAAGAGAGCAGCTCGGCAACAAATGTTATCCCAGGTTTAACGTGAAAGTGGTCCTAAACTAAACTTAAAATGATTTTCAAATGAAACTAGGGATATCTGATTTGATGTTGCACGGCTCTGACATTTCCCCTGATAGAGCAAACTACTGAAAAGGAGTAATTCTCTCAAATGATGTTCTATACAATGTATGAATATTAGGTAGAGTGGTCAAGTTTATTATGTTATTAATTTATTATATTAAGTTTATGATATGCCAAACGAATGTGAATAGAAAACTATTTCGGATTTGCAACCAAACTAAAGTATACATGGATCACAGGGAGGAGATATAAATTAATAATTAATAATAATAATAATAAAAAAAACCCTTTGCTGTGGGTAATTATAACAAAAATGAATTGTAGGCATTGCTTTTTTAAAAATAACAAACAAACCCACACGACTACACCAGACTGTAGTGTACTATCACAGATTTTTGTGAAATGCATTACAGTTGTTTTTTTGTACCTGGGCAGTATCCTCTCAGGGAACCTGTGAGTCTGGAACTGTGCAGCAAGTCCAGGCTTTTTGAGCTGCTCAAACAGGCCAATCAGATTGTGAGAATACAGCTGGAAGGTTTTCCCTGTGATAGGATGGTATCCACAAGTTAAACACAGATTATAGCATGTTATACAACAAGGACACGTGTCAGAAAGACAACACAACCAAACAATTCAGCTGAGTCTCAGAGTCTCGGACTTCTCTGGTGTCAGCAACAACGATAGCAAGCTAAGATAAGCACAGTGATGCACATTTACAACATGGCTTAGAGGGAAACAATTAAAAGACAGAAAAAAAGTGATATCAGATAGGCATGAATATGTGCACAGTGAGGAAAATGATGGTATGCTTGGTATGTGAGAGTGTGTAAGTGTGCCTTTACCTTCTGATTATGGTGATTTAGACGTTAAAGCAGTCAGCAGGGAGTGAGATCAGCCATGATCAGAGAGGACAGAAGAGAGAGTGCAAAAGAGGAAAGAGAAAGAAAGTAATCATGTAGTTACTATACACTGACAATAAGTATGACAAAAGCAAAAAGCGTGTATATTATACAGTGACATGATGAATTGTAGAGGACAGACAGCAGGAGTATGATGAGGCCTGTCTTGAGATTAAAATAAATTAAAATAACAACCGGAAGAAAAACAAAAAGAAAATCTACTGCCTCCCTTTCCTCTGCCTTTTTGCCCTATAAAACACCTTGAACCAATGGCAAAACCTGCAGATGCTGGTCAAGAGCTTTAATTAATGTTAAGCTTACATATCAGAAGAAAGAAAGAGTGTGATTTTACTGTGATCTATGATATTAACCATAGCACACTTGTTGGTAGCAGTATTTCAGATCTCCTGGGTATTTCACACAGCCAAAAGCAAGAATCTGATACTATCATGGGCACAAACTCTCCAAAACAGGACAGGACAGCTGATGACTAGAAAAGACCAGCTGCTTTTTTTCTTCTTAATCTACATTTGTAAGGTTTGGGTAAGTCTGTACCCATGACAGCATCAGATTCCTGTTCTTAGCTGACAGATGAGAAACCAAATATGGTTTTCCACTGTTGTAAGCCCATCCACCTCAAGGTTGTGTTTTGTGTCTGCTGAGGTGCTTTCTGCTCACAACAGTTGCAAAGAGAGATCATATCAGTTACAGTCCTTTCCAGCATCTGGCCATTTCCCCCGACCTGTTATCAACAAGGCACCCACAGAACTGACGCTCACTTTAGCAACATGCTTCAACCCTTCTAGCACATGCCTAACAGAGATCACACTTTTCCTCCATTCTCATGTTTGAGGTAAACACTAACTGAAGCTCTTGACCTTCATGATCTGATGCACTGTGCTGCTGCCAGCTACATAATTGGCTGATTGGGTAACCGTAATAATGAATACAGGCGTGCTATCAAAACTGGATGGTGAGTGTGTTTACATGCTGTATTTTTTAAACAGTTTTTGTACACAATGTTGCCAAGCTTTTAAACATCCAGTGTTCTGCAGTGGCAGCTAGGCATGTCCCAGTTAGACACAGTATATGATCACATCTATAAGCCATGATTAAAAGGCATTCTGTCTAAATCTAGACTTAGCAGCTGTTTTCGCATTAATGAATATGAATAAAATAAGAGCTCAGGCTTAGACAATAGAACAAGGGTTACAGATATGCTGTCTTAATGGAAACTTTAGCACCCTGAATTGTTTTCATCCCACATGGCGTCCCCGCCTTATGGCTTACCTAATATATTTGTAACAAAGTGGGAGAGGCTTGTGAGCATGATGGAACTTTTAATCTGATTGGATCTGATTCAGGGTGGATATAATCAGCTGTGCTGGAGGATTTTATGACCTTATAACCTTCGATGCATGTGCTACAACTTGTGGTAATGGCGCCAAACATGTCTTAGCTCACTGATTATATCTGGAATCAGGGAAAAATTGTGCAGAACGAATTTTGACCAGATTATGTTTTGGCACATATATAATATTTGTTTTTTTTTTTCCTGAAATGGTTTAAATAATTGGCTCTGTTACTGTTAGAAAACTGTCAGCTACCCACACACACACAAGCACCCGCACACATTCACAACCAACGTTCAGAAACACTGAATAAAAGTTACGGTCAGATAGGGAAGTATCCAACCGGCATCCAATATATTTGAGATACTTACCTGATAATGACATGAGGTTATTATTTATGACGTAGAGCCAGGTACATTTCCGTGGAAACAACTGAAACACAATCAGCATGCATATAGTGAATGTTTTGTATGCGGTTACACAAAATAATCACACACCAATAAAGCTTGGCTTGGGATACAGACACACTGAACTGCATAATGTCCATAATGGAAGATGCTAGTGGGAAAAGGTCAGGAAGTACCTGTTCCATGGTGGCCTCATGTAACTCATTCAGGTTCAATGTGTAAATGCCATCCTCTGTCCCAAAGATCAAGTACTGATCTATAACACAGGTAGATATTACAGTTGTAAGAACCCAATGTTATGCATGCATGCACACACACACTTACAATACAAACAAATCGTTTACAAACCTTACACGCTTACAATACAAACCTTTAGTATCTGGGTGAATCCATGAAGTGGCACAGTTAATTTTTAAAGGACAGCCATCAAAGACTTTAGAAAAACATGCTCCCATCTAAATGCAAACACAGTGACAAAATAAAACATTAGGCAGGTTTCAGAAGAACATTGTTTTATCCAACAGAGAACTCTCCTCTGACCTTTGGTTTCAATGAGAGCAATGCATTTGATGCACACGAGGCTCTTGTGAGACATCTGCACTCACAGATATAAAGACGATCCAAAAATCCAACAAAATAAAACAACCTTAATGACAACAGGAATGCTAAAATTAAACCATCTATAATAGATTAAAATAACAAATAAATATTTATTTTCAATGCAAAATGGATCTGGAAGTTATCAAAGATGGCACTACATAGCTATACAGTGCCCTCAAGTTTCATACTCATTTTTTTTTTTATGAAGTAAACCAAGAAGACTTCCCTCATCTGATCATGAGAAAGGCTACGGAAGAAAGTGAGCACTCACCAGAACTTTAGGGGTGGGTGGGAGTCCATTAATTGCTGGCTTCTATAAGCAGACAATAAAACAGATTTTTGTAGTATAGCGTTATCATTAGTGACAATCCATTTCTAGTTAAACTACTAAATCAATATAGCTATAAAAAAAATGTAGTATTGATTTTCCTAACACTGGCCAACATTATGAAGCAACTTCTTATCTTTAATAACATTTTTATATATCTTACTATTGGTTATCTACTTTGCTTACTCACAACCTCACCTCTGCATGATTCAAAACCATTTGTAATTACTTTGTGACTTATCTTCCTGGATGAAGAGCCATTATCCGAATAACAGCCTTGACACTTCTTCCAGCAAATAACTCTGGACTGGACCCATTAATTACCATCAACACCCTCACAATCCATTCAGTACACAAAGCTAATAATATTGATTTGATGTGCCACCGTTGGGGTCTTGAGCGAGGCCCCCAACCCACCATGCTCCAGGGGCGCTGCATCATGGCTGACCCTGCGCTCTGACCCCGACTCTCATGGATGGACTATGCGAAGAAAGAATTTGACTATGCTGTAATGTATATGTGACAAATAAAGGCAACTTAATTTATAGATGGTAGACTTAACATAAATTTAACACCAGATCCTGCAGACAACTTCATAGCATCAGAACCTGTACAACTGCTTATTGAAATCCTAGTCATTTCTTTGACTACAGATGGTCTTTCTTCACATTTTCTCAACGGTGCATTCAGAATGCTGCTGCCCACTACTTCCCAAAACACTCTCATGTGACGTCCCAACTGAGGTCAATCCTGTGGTCTTGAGAATAAGAAACCTAATGTTGGCATTCTATTCATCAACTGGCTATATTCACAACTACATAGTTGCATGTCAACTAGAGTCTTTCACTTCAGAGAGCTTGGCATATATGGCATGAAATATTAACATGTTTGTGCTCATATCCATCCATCCATCCATGTAAAAATTGTCATCTTGTTACTTTTTATATTTAGTATGCATGTCGAACAGACTTTTCTTACCACATAGTCTACTCTAACATTTGCACAAACTAGCTCTTGCTGGTTATCATTTTAACTGGATGCTTTCATTTGCTCTGGACGAGAATCTCTGTTAAATGACTGCAAGTTTCCAACTTTTGCTTCCTGTCTTTTTCCCTCTAATCATTCACACTCACAGGAAATTCTCTCTTCTCTTTCCTTTGTGGCCGCCCAGGTGGCGATTTAGGAGTGTCTCCATTTAGGGTGCCCTCAGAGTCATCACCTATTGAAACAGAAAATGAGAGAGAAAGGTCTTCAAAAAAAAAAAAAATAGGAAAAATGGGGCAGAGTTTTTGCATAAGGAATGGAGGAATGGAAACGCAACAGATAAAGTGAAGCAAAGAGAGAATGTGGTGGTGATGCAGTTTTACCTCTTGGTTTGGAATAAAGAGAAGCTTGGAAAAGAGAAGAAAAAGGAAGAAGGAGGATGTTTAGAAAACAGAGGGTCATGTAGACAGATCACAGATGATGAAAAGAAATGAGCAGCAAAAAGGCCCGCTAGTTTACATGTAAGAAGGTGAAAAGTTCTTTGCTTCCTGGAAGATAGAATGTGAGCTTCCAGCAAGGGCTCTCTACTTGGAAATACACATTTAAAATCAGACAATATGTGTATGTATACAAGTACCATGTTCTGTGGAGCGTGACAGCAGTCCAGGGCTGCTCACACTAGCAGAGAGGTCATGCTGCATCTGTTCGATCCTGTTGCCTCTCTCTGGTGTGCTCTGTCTACGTGGCCCTGGGACCATGCCATTATCTGAGCCTGGGAACCGCTTAATTGTCGAGGAGCCATCACTCAAACCCACTTCATCAGATGAGTTGAAAGGATGTGGCTAGTGGAGGAAAGGATATTGCACAGTTAATATGGATCCCATCAAACACATGCAGACGTGAACAGAAAGGATACAAACTTTTGACTATTAATTTAGATACACATACATATCCATCTCTCTCTCACACACGCACTACGTACATAACAGTATGTAGTATGTATTCATGGCACACAAACTTACCTTAGGAGGAAGAGGTGGAGGCACACCATGTTTTAGAGTGGATCTGGAGAAGAAAAGAATACATGAAAGACTACACTGATGTAGGTGTTTAGGGTCAGCAGCTGTTTAGACTTCATTTAAATACATTAATTATAATATCGCTTGTGAGAAATAACTTGTAACATTATTTTCGAATGCAGGTTACAGTTAATCTAAAATTACATTACATCTATGGTGTAAAGTGAGCATGTGAGAAACTTACATCTCTACATCCTCAAAGGCATCTTCTAGTGGAGTCATATGACCGCTAGAGTAAAGTTAAGACAGAGACGAAAACAAAGGAGAACGTCAGAGAGGAAACTAGTTTGTTAATCCTGGCATGTATTTTCTAAACTCCGAAAAATAACTAAATTCTATAATTATCATCATTAAAATGTCTACAATGATATATTAGTTGCATACTGGTATCACAATACATTTGTCAATACATGTAAACTGTCCACTCACAGCACATTGCTACTTAAACTACTAGAATCTAATACAAGCTAAATTGTTTTTGAAGTCTAGACTAAAGCCATTCTAATGACCAATAATTTAAAGGAGCTAACATAAGGACTTAACGAATTTAAAAAAAAAAAAAAAAAAAAAAAAAAAAAAAAAAAAAAAAATCTACCGTCTCATTACATTTTCCAGCTAAAACAAACGTCTTCAGCGTATAGCAAATGGACAGTCGAGTGATGATACGACAGTTACAGGATGCATACACAGCCACATGCAGCAGAAACAAGATGCACAAACATGGTGCCAAAAAAAAAAAATCTTCAAGACTGAGCATTCAATCAATGTGGAATGGGCATGAGTTCGTGTGAAAAATAGCACGGCAAATGATAAGTATGGGTACAAATACACACGCTCCATGGCTTTACCGTATGAACAACTCGTCCTCCACACTTTTCAGGAGGCTCCTTAAGTTGAAAGATGAACCGGAGCGAGAAAAACAAAGGAACAGAAGAAAAGAACAGAGCAAAGGGAGTAAGAGCAACCAGACAGACACTCTGGAGAAAGTGAGCTCAGACACACAAACTAAGCAGGTTAGCGAGTGCAAACATACACAGACAATTTTGTGATATCTATGAGAAAGGATTCAGACAGGGTCCATGTTATTAAGTAGTGAAAGGAGGCCACCTGCCGGGAGGCTGGTTTGTTTATGGGCTCTGTTTCAACTGTTTCTATAGTTACCTGGAGGAGATGCCTCCCTCAGCAAATGGGCTCCACTGAGAAGAGAAATCATTCTCTCTGGTCACCTCCTGTAGAGAGCATACATTTCTCATCATTAATCCTCCTAAATCATATAGTAGGGTAGGTTATGACAGGCTGAAATTTTAGTCAAAACTGTATACAACTACATACTAATAATCAGTTTGGTTATTTGCGTCCGGCTCTAGTGTCTGTGTAAAGCAGGGACTGAAGGAAATTTTTACAGTGTTTGTGTGCTCACCATTTCAGAGCTTGCTTCCGTTTCCTTCTTGAGGGGAGGCTCAAATCGCAGCTTATTAACTACAACACAGAGGTGACATGTTGGATAAAGCAACATTCACAGCACCATGCTTTATCACTAAATCTGCATCATGTGGATGTGTTTAACTGTGCTAGTGTCAAAAAGGCATGTAGGAATGACCAATTGTTTTCAAAAAGGTCATTGGATGGGTGTTGGTGTATTTTGTATATTATTCTACTTGCACCGTGCTTACGAAACAAGGCAGAATAATGCAATAAACGCCGCACTTTGCATAAATGCCACTGCTACTTACCCTTCAGCTAGTATAAAAAACTACACAGAGCATGACATATGTCTGATAAAAATGGATGACCGTTGTAAATGGGAGGATAGTAAAGTTAATCAAACAGCAGCAACACCTTGTTATGGAAGCTTGACATTTTCTGTGTATAACTTCAGGAGATTGTATCATACAAATGTGAAAACACACTTCGAGATTCCCTAATGAATTTTATAAAATGGGTTAACAAAAACATTACCAAATACAAATTACTACTCTAAAATAGTGTGTGCAAAAAGCTACGTATATGCAGATTTGCTTAAGTTCAGGCACAAACAGGCAGAGTGAACAGGAAAGAAGTCTCTTTAGCTCCAGGGACTGGGGTAAAAAGGGAGCTGATGTTCAGACTGCTAAATCTAATCATCACAACCAAAAATAGTTCAGTCCCAACGCAAAAACCAAATGACATAGCATTTATATTCCTTGAAGTTTCTGCTGCTAATGAGTAGTTAAATTGTTCATCTGTTCTTTCTTTGTTCCCCAGGGATGCAGACATTGCACTCGCTCCCCACCTGGGGGGGGGGGGGGGGGGGGCTGGGGTTTCAAATGAACTTCCTTTGGTAGTCATGATAGACAGACAGCACACTGCTCTGCTGTGACGGAACACAAGTCAAGTGCGTCAGAAACACTTTCTTCATGACCATTTATGGGTGAAGACTGGCTGTACTCTGAGAACACTCACAGACACCCACACAAACAGCAATGAACATAAAACAGAATCAAGCTATCAGAACTTGAGAAAATCCAAATATGATAACTGTCAATTTGGATAGACAAAGCATATAAGTTTTGTTGGCTATGCATACAGCTGCACAGGGAACCGACTACATGTGAAAAGAAAATGCTTAATAGGGCTCTTTTTTAATAATTCTTAGTAAAAAAAAAAAAAAATTAGTAAACAAGGAGGACAATGACATACCGGATTGCATGGATACATGTGTGAGTATCTGCAATAACATCTGGGGCTGTATGTTTGTGTCTGAGAGGATGTGAGAGAGAAACTTTGTGGCAATAAAGCAGAAGAGGTTTTACAGCAGAAGCTTCAACAGCTTCCACAGATCTGGCCAAGTTTAACACTTTGTAAGAAAAGACTCATTAGAATGATCATTGTTTCTGCCTCGAAATAGTTACTTACAAACATTAAAGCCTTTGTCACATTGCCTTATAGCTTAAAAAAAACAAAAGCACCAAAACAGTGTACACAATAGACCAGTAAAACCACAACTTGCTAAATACACATCAGCCTAGCTCATTTTAGACCATTTAAAACCAATACCCAAACACCCTGTACAGTACTTAAAGAAATATTTATAATATTTTTAATTATTATATTTACTACACACAGACACACATGCACATACTTGTCCTCCGTGTCGCAACAGCTGTCGGAATGTGTGGTCACACTCGTACTGTTATGAGCCACATGAGAAAAATCATACTGTATATACTCTTTAAATAAGAGTGTGCAAACATTACCAGAAATAAAGAAAAGAAAACATGCAAAAACACATGGCGTTTAGTGCACCCACACAAAGATGAAATGAAACTCCAGGTTCACTACTGCTTTATTTATTATCCAAAACATCTCTAGTCCTTACACACTACCTAGACTATTCTAAATCACAGTTAAATGTCATTCACCAGAAAAAATGATCAAACTTCACCCAAATAAATCAATCATTACAGCTCCAAGCAAAAACAACCAAGAAAAAGTGCAGTGGGCCAGTGTACATTTGCAAGGATATCTTGCAGTATGTCAGATTCAGTTTATTTCTATGCCAATATTTATCTGCCTCCAAAAACAAATCCATCCCATGCAGCCAGTAGGACTGGTGCATTTTCTACATCATGGTCAGGATTGTTGAAGATCCAGAGTCTATCCCGGGAATGCTGTGCGTTTCCCTGCGCTTTTTATTTGTGAAATGTGATCACTTTGTTCTTTGTCTCCTGCATTTGAACAGTTGAGAGGTAGTCAGTAATGTATTTTCCAAAAGACACACCCTCCTTCTGATCCAAAAAAAAAAAAAAAAGGTCACAAGGATTTTCATTTTCATACTATTGGGCAACAGCCTACATCAGGAAAGAGATGCTGGCGCATAAATGTGGCCAAGAAACAGGTAATGCATCACTTCGCTTTTAAAGGACTAGAGTTACACTAGAATTTTGCATTTCCAGGAGAAAATGCATGTGATTGCGAAAAGCAAAGCAATATGTTGCAATACACTGTCAAATAGTATATACAAGCTAAAGTCACAGTTTAAAAAGTTTAAGGTAGTATGTGGCTATAGAGTAAGAATTCAAGCTCACTGAGGAATCAAGAAATTACAATTATTGAGATGGCCATCAAGTTTTTATTGATATGGCTATCATGATTTTTTGGACTAAATGTCAGTAAAAGGAAGACTAGAGATAGGATTATTCTCCATTAACTCAAAAACAAACAAAAAAAAATCTTTAGTATTAAGCAAATTAGTAATGTTTTTAGTTTTCTGTTATCATAATTGCTAGATCATTTTATTTAAATGGATATTCATTCTAAAATCTATTGACAAATCACTGCTCCTGCTTGTAGACTTCCACACAATTAAACTGAAGGATGAGCCAGTACTGTGCAAAATGGTTTCGGTCGTATGTTGCAGAATACTTATTTGTGAGGGCTTATTTAACCAACGCAAAAGCAACCATGTCTGAAATGTTTTTGTTTCGTCTGAGGAATGCGGTGAATCAGGTGGAATGCGACTATGCAGGTGTTCACTTACAGTCAATCTCAGAGCGTGTTTTTCCAGCACGAGCATCCTTGTTCGGGGCTGAACGGATGGTGTGGGGAGGATGCGGTGGCTAGAAAATGAGAGAGGGGCTGTAGTTAGACGAGTTATTACTATAGTACTTCATGGCTGATTATGGGAACAGTGTTCTAGTGTGTCAGAAAAGCAAAGTAAGTGTGTGTGTGTCAGACTGCCAATGCAGGCTGAATGAATAGTCTTGACACACAGAGACATCACTGACAGTAACCAGCTACCAAACAAAAGGAACATGCATTTACAGGATGTCCACATATCACACTTGTCAGTTTTTCTATCACTCTTGCACACAGACACTGTGTATATTACCTCCAGGTCATCCTCATCTTTATCAATATACAGAGGTGGGTTGTCTGGGTTATTCATCTTGTCCAGCAGCTCCACTGCAAGTCTGCGACTCAAACCAGACTGAGCCACAAACATATGCTACACAAAACAAGCACAAAAAAAAAAAATGAACCTGATTCAAAACGCAAACATCTCTGTCACAACAGCTATACAGGTGACTACTAAAGTGAGAATAAACTACATCCTAAACACAAAAGTGTTGTGACACAATGTCAACACACATAATTCACTACAGGGGTTTTAGGTTTCTTCAGTCAGTATCTGTACAAAAGGGCAATGCACATGTCAGTAGAGGTAAAAGTTCAGGCTCATACCGTGAGCAGTTTTTCAGCTGTTGGCCTCTTTCTTGGGTTCTTGGTCAGAGACAATTTAACAAAATGGTGAAAGGATGTAGACCTGAAGACAAGGGAGTGTTGAAATAAGGAGAAATTTCACACAGGTGTGAGAGAAATGAGAATGCGACACATGAGTGTAAAATGAACACTGATCTTTAGTAGGAATTTATCCTAAACATAAACACCTCAAATAATGGATTCTACTAAATAACACACTCACCATTTAATCTTGTCCTTTAACTTGGGAGGTTGGAAGCTGCTTTTGGACATTAGGAATAAGGCCCTATACACCAACATGACACACACACACACACACACAAGGACATAAACAAACGCATATAACTACAAAGCAAAATGTGGCCCACTGACATTATACTTTAGGTTTTAAACCATAATTTTTCTAAGTTCTATATTTCTACCATTTTATATACATACATGTTTATTTTTTATTATATACATGTACATTTATTTATTTAAAAAAAAACAAAAAAACAAACAAAAACTATTTTTGTTGTTAAGCTTTTTTTTTTTACTCTTTATCCAAGAATACAAACTGCATATTGCGTAATGTCATATTTCTCATATGACACTTCTGGATAAGAGAGGCAATCATGCAGTAAGTGGCATTCACTGTAAATTTTTGGCACTGTAAACACTTTTAACACCAGGAAATGATGTCTCTTAGTCATAATGAGTTAGAGATTGTTCGCCTGATACTGAGGGCAAACACATTACATCATTACCTATAGCTTACATGATCACTACAAGAGAAAGTTAAACAGGTCTACGTGATCAACCTTTTGGACATCATGAATAATTTATGTGTTAAGAGTAAAAATATGTATACATGTTTATATGTAATATGTATATGTATTTTTAGAAAATATGTGACTTTGCCATTACCTAAATTGTTTGGTTATATCATCAATCATGGCTATAGACTGCGTAAGAACTGGACAGATATTTCACAGGTATGATCTCTATTGCAAACTTTGTACTGACGGGAGGAAAAAAACCCCACAGAAGTGACACATCACTGGCATTTAACAATGTGAGCACCTGCGTCATGACTTATCTTAAAGTATGAGGAAGCTAGCAAAATAAATGTTTACGTTTTGTTTCAGCTAGCTATGTAGCAATATTTCTATTTTAGTTGAAATATGCAAGTGTGTGTGAACATGATTGTGTACCTCATTGGGTGCAGGTCAAACATGGGAGGCTGCAATTCAGCGAGTTCAATGGATGTAATTCCCACAGCCCAGATATCACACAGCTGATTATAACCTCCATTCTTCTCTACAGCCGCCACTTCTGGGGCCATCCTGTACACACATACACACGAAAATCTACTCTCACACTGCTCCTCATCTCCCAACACATTCCACTCAGAAAGCCATGACATACATACATATATCATTTATGACTGTCTAATCATCATCATCATCAAAAAAAAATGTTGGATTATTTATACCATGCAGTTAAAATCTTGAATTTAGTCTCACCAGTAGGGGGTGCCAATAAAGGATTTCCTTTTGGCAATGGTGGCTGTTATTTTGGCTGCCACACCAAAGTCCGCTGAAAACAATCAGGATAAATTTAGATCATAAGTCATACGATTAATTTTCAAATATATTGAAACTAAATGAAATAAATCCTAACTTAACACACAAAAATAATCTATCCTAACCAATTTTTCAGAATCTTATAGGGAGAAAAAAAAAAACAACAGCTCACCTAGTTTGACATCTCCATTCTCAGTAAGCAAAATATTTGCCCCCTGGTTACAGAACAAGCGTTAAAAACACAAAACAGTGTATTCTAATTAGAGGAAGTCTGCAATACTCTTAAAGTGGCTTTAAATCGGCGCATATATATTTTGATTCATGGCTTAATAGCCATCTTACTATAAAGAGGAAGCAGGAAGACGTTACAGAGATACAGTAGCAAAACAATAAGGAAACACAATGTGCAATGGAAGTGGTTGTACCTTGATATCTCTGTGCATTTTTCCTTTGGAGTGGAGATAGCTCAGCCCCTGAAGAAAACAGGCAGAAATATTAATAAAAGAAACATCAGGAAATATCGAGAAATAGAAACACTTACATCGTCAGGAACATGGATGTGCCATCTTCAGGCTTAAAGTTCATTTCAATAGCATTCAATAACCTTTATGATTAAACATGTACCAGTTCTTTTTTAATTGTAATAACTTTTTTTGTACTTTTGACTCAAAGTAATTTCCTGAGATTTTTTTAAGTCACAGGAGAAAAGAGTTTAGGGTGTTAATTTAACATTTATATTACTTAAATATCTGCTATAATCTCACATTCATTGCTTTATTTTTATTAGTTCTACAAAAGGCTATTTTGTATATTGCTGGCTGCAAGACCTTACCTGCAACGTCTCTCTGACCACATAAGCAATCTGAAGTTCAGATAGAGGGCCTGTAACTGTACACACAAAAATACCAGCCAAAAATCAGCCAAACATACACAGTTGAGAATAAATGTTTACAGATGTTTATGTGGTAATGTGAGAAGATAATAAACTGTGATATACATATCATAATAAGGAATGATTTATGATATGGTTATGGTTTTAGTTGGGGTCATTATAATAACCACCATCATGTCATGATTTACAATATTGTTATGGCTTACATAACCATATAATTTGACAAGTCTTGTTTATTAATGTGCCCTTTTCTGTGTTGAGTCTAACACTACAGTAGGCATCACTGTCACAAATTTACTGACCCAAGCAATATCCATCTCATTTTTATGCAGTTATCCAACCAGCCAATCATATGGCAGCAGCACAATGCATAAAATCATACAGACAAGTCAAGAGCTTCTGTTAATGTTCACCTCAAACATCAGAATGGAGAAAGTATGATTCCTGTATTTGTGGAATGTATAATACCAAGTGGGCTGGTTTGAGTATTTCAGAAACTGCTGCTGATCTGACATTTTACACAAAACAGTCTCTAGAGTTTACACAGAATGGAGTGAAAACCTAATAACACTGAAGGTGTGACAGTTCTGTGAATAGAAATGCCTTGTTGATTAGAGAGGTCAGAGAACATGGCCAATTGGTTCGAGATGCCAGGTAGGACAATTATAGCAGCTAACATATATAGCATCTTCTCATGCACAAAACCTCAAAACTTGCAGTGAACATGCTACAACAGCAGATGACCAAATCCAGTTCCACTCCTGTCAAGAACAGGGATCATAGGCACCGACTCAACCAAACCGGTCAGTTAAAGACTGGACAAAGACCAGGTCTTCTGCTGTTGAAGCTCATCCACTGCAAGGTTTGATGTTTTGTGCATGCAGACATGCTTTTTTGCTTTTCCACCAACCTCTCTCATCAACAAGGCATTTCCACTAACAGCACTATCAATCATGTAATGCTTTTTGTTTTTAACAGATTTATAACTTCTAGAGACATTGTGTGTGAAAATCTCAGATGATCAGCAGTTGAAAAACACAAGCCAGTCTTCCTGGCACCAACAATTGTGCCACGCTCGAACCGACTCAACTCCTCAGATTTATATTTGCAGGTTGCTAACCAAAAAACAGTGGGTACCATGATAGATGTCCTGTAGAGAGCCTCCTCCACAATACTCCATACAAATCCACAGCTTCTCCCGGCTGCAACACAGGAAGAGAAAATTTGGTTTAGGCCTTTTGGAAACCATTTAATTAAAAATATATATTTTTACTCCATTTGCTCACTGACTTATCTGTAGATAACGAAAAAAACTAGACACCAGAAGTTGCAGTTGACATGACAAAAAGTTAACAAGCCACTTCCTGTAAAAGTGTTACAAGACATCACATCACCCACACGAACCATCTATGTTTTGGCCATACCAGAGGTAGCTGCCAAAGTAAGCCACTATGTTGTGATGAGTGCATTCTTTCACCATGAAGATTTCCTGCTGAATGATTGAGAAATCATCTCCTATAAAACATAACAAAAGGACAGACAGAATAAACAACAGGCAGATAAAATATTCTTGTACTAAAAAGCAAGTCAACAACACCATAAATAATGACACTGTTAAATTTGGCATTGGAAAACTGACTGAACTTAAGCTTACAGTTGAAAATCAATCATATAAATCCACCAAAAATCCACTGTGTTCAAACAAATACAGAGCTATGCAAACATATTTTGAAAATAGGACGTACAGGTGCCTGGGGTACTGATTTGTCCACCTCTGTATACAGCATTATTGCATAATTGTGACTTTGTATGGTTTCTGCTGTTCACCACAATGGAACCATGAGTGCATAAATTAACAAATTTACCTGAGAGCTAGTGACCGGATTACAAACACAATTACATATGAATGCACCCAATGTTTGTCAGAGCCAAACAGTACTATATTTAGCATAAGAGTCCAAAGTTCGAGCAGAATGGTTTTAAGAAGAGTGCAGAGACGACCCTTCATAAATCTACCTGCTCCACTTTAGTGTCTACAATTCAGGCTGGGATGAAAACGCCCAAAAAATGTAAACATAAAATACAGCAGCAAAGCACAAACACCTATACAGCACCCGGTATAGTACTATGAGTTAAAATGATGTTCTGTGCTGTACAACAGAAACGCAGCCAGGCCATCTTATCTAAGGTATGCTGACTCTAAAAATGAGAAACAAAATAGTGATCTCTAGCTTGACAGCCCTGACCACTTCCTTTAAACATGCTGTGTATCTTGGTTGTTCAAGACAGCTTCAGAATGTGTAGAATGTGAGGTCTTTGTGGTGCACGTGTGAATGCATTCAGGATGTTTGACAGCCAGTCATGTTCTTTGCAATGCTATAATTAACGTCTTCTTCGGCCTTCAAACAGAGACATGCTGTACTGCTGATGTGCCATGACACAGGTAAATTGGAATTTGCTAATATGAACACTGATATAATCAAACTCACTTATACAATACACATGTGCTCTTTTTTTTTTAAAAGTTTTTCCTCCATGAATCTAAATCTTCTGCTGAATTATTATATTTAAAAAGAAAAGTGTCCGGTGTTGGCCTTTAGTGCAATTCAATAATGGACTCCAAATCTTGAACTCATCCTTTAAATGCTTGTTGCGACTGGAAGATGGAGAATTCGCATTTTATGCACAGCATGCAGATTGCATTGAGCAGCTATACTAGAGCACAAATCTGCAAGTCAACAAAAATGAAAAGTCCAAAAAATAAATAAATAAATAATAATCTTCAGATTGCATACGTATCCTAAAAATCAAAATCCCTATTAAAAAGTGTAGCAAAATGACAAATACAAGACAGTCAAAATGGCAGTCACTCTAAGACTCAAGATATATACATACGTGCAGCACACAAGGTTAATTTCCTTGATTTGTACATCCTGTAACCATATTTTAAATCATAAAAACTAGCTAATAAACATTACAAATCAATTAATTACCATCAATTCATTACAATCAAACTCCTAATCTAACTCCTCTGATTACTCTGCTATCATTTACTGAAAAATAAATTCAGCATTAACGTTCAAGTTACTGTTGGTTCTGAGGAAGTAAACGCTGGAGTGAATGAGTTACAACCTGGCTCCAACATACAATAGAGCCAGTTTGGGGATGTGGAAGTCTCAGGAAGAAGCAGTCAGTGATGACCTTAACGAAAGAAAAACTATTTAAAAATATTTCAGCAAACCAATGATGACACAGATAAGTAAGAGCAAACGCTACTGATTTTCTGTTTGCACTGTCTGCAAAAATGAAATTAAATACTAAAATATCAATATCAAAATATCAAACTCGATCAAAAAAAAATCTCTATACTATGCAGAACTCCAGCTCTTGGCCCTTAACTAAGTAACTAGCTATGTGAATGGAAAAAATCTCTAGTTGGAGGAACCATAATTTACTCGAATCTTCTTTTTGGTCTTGTTAACAACTCGACAACCAGGGGAAAAGGCTTTCATTGGAACAGACAGATCTGTCAAAGTTGCATAAGACCAGTAAGCAATGCGTCTTTAGTTTTCTGATCATATCTGGAGTCTAAAATTAAAAATTATACATTTATGCTGAAAGCTTGATAAAGTTAATGGTAATGGAGAACAGAGCCTGCTAAGTGGTAACTGGACAGCAAAGAATAGAATAGAATAGAATAGAATAGAATAGAATAGAATAGAATAGAATAGAATAGAATAGAATAGAAAAGAAAATAATAACAGGCTCAGAATTAGTAAGTGTGCACAAAGTTTACCTCATTATTGGTATAGCATTAGAGATCAACTCAAAAGCTAACATTTTAATGTTTAGAGATAACATGTTGGGCCACCATTTCTAGTCACCATTTTTAGAGTAATGGTTATGACATGTTCCGCAAAGCAGTGTTAACTCTACAGAATACTACTTGACCATTTAAACTATGGAAGATAATATGGGGTCATGGGTTTCCATAGTTGTAAGGTGGTGGACACTTGCTTTGCACTGGAAGTCAGAGATAGATAGATAGCTAGAGAGATAGTGTGATAGCAAAGTATAGACACATAGCAACACAATGCCTTTTAGCATTTAACCAGAAGTGCAAACAGTAGAATTTGTAGAAATTGTGCAAATTAACAAGGGGAGATAAACATATAACCTCATTCATTTGATGTACATAAATGTATATCAGGTAGTACCTGCATCAAAAATATGTGCAAGTTGTATATACAATTTCCAGAAGGAATTGAAAGCAAGTTAAAATACCAATTGTGCTGCTGTGACTGATGTCCAATAATACTTGTCGGCTGTATGAGATATCCATACAGATATACTTGCAACTAACAGAGAAATAACTACAAAAATTGTGAAATCTGGGGAAAAGCTAAGCCTTGTACAGCCATCTTGATCTAAAATACTGGCTTGATGACTGTATTTCAGATGAAAATTGTGCATGGCATAAACTAGTGTGTTACCTACAGAAAAGCAGATAAAATGGTTTTATGGTAGTTAAGGCTGAAAGAAAGTCTGAAGTGTGGTAAGAGCTGAAACTCACCCGGCTCCAATTTAATCATCTTTACAGCTGCTAGCTCTCCGGTGGAGATTTTGCGAGCCTGGAAAAAAAAAAAGAAAAAAAAAAAGATAATGTCAATAAGAAGAACAGCTTAGTTTCAGAGCAGAACAAAAAAAAATGCACTATGGCTGCTGGAGATTGTGATGACCAAGGTGCTAAATTGTGCTACTGTGGAGAGGAAAAAATAAACAAAAATAAACGAGTGGAGAGGAGAGCAGACAGGATGAGGAGAGGAAAGCAAACAGAGACAAAAACGCAGTTCGAGTTCATGATGTTTTCATGAAGAAGTAGGTCAGCATGACTGCCTCAAATCCAGAGAAATGGTAAATAGGAGCTACAACTCAGTTTCTCCGTTCTCACTCACAAAAACAGATGCATGTTTATATAATTTACATTTTTTTGCACTTGGCATAATGTTCAGTGAAGTTAAAAATTTTGTTTGCTTTCTCAAGTTCTAAAGGACAGTTCTGGCTTCTTGGGTGTTTACTGGTGATCTGACCAATATTTACATAGATACACTTCTCATTAATTGAAGTCAAACCCTCATGGATAAGAAGAAAACAAACCAGGAAAAGGTCAACAGCAACAGCTCACTTATTAGTCATAACCAGGTTTGCTGTCAATCTTAAGAACCTCTCCCAAAACGTCCGTCCCTTCTTTCCAATTATGCTTTGTAATATAGATACTAAACCAGCTATTGCCCAGAATGCCATAAACAACAAATCTTTAGCGTTTGGTAAAAATAGCTCACTGTTGTTTGCGCATACATTTGTAGCTTTATCAAGAAAAATGTGGAACGCATATGGAGTGCAAAGCTACTGAAAATCATAGGGTAATGCATGTGAGGACATGGAAGACAGAGATAGAGGAGAAGGGAGTGATCTCGAGGCTGGCTAGGTTTCAGAAGTTCCTGTAATTGATCTCTGAGAAATGCCTGGACATAAAAGGGCAATTGACTGTGTGTGAAACTCAGCCTGGCTCAAAGCACGTGTTTTACATACTCCGGCCAAGACTGATAGCAGACAAACAGACGGACAGACATGTCAAGACCAACTATACACACAACCAGAAACCACTGTTGACTGGTTGAACATTTACAGACACTCAGAAATGGCAGATAATGAACTAGTCATAAGCAGTTTGCAGGCTGCATGTCCTTAACCTTATCTGACCAGTTCTGGGGAAAGATACGCATATCTGAATTTTTTATCTTTATGACCCACACCTGCTGTGTGCTACTACCTACCTATTACGATTGACCATTTCAGGCATAATTACTATTGAATTGTTTTCTGATGTATACTACAGAGCAAATTCTAAAATGTGACACTTTCCATAAATACAAAATAAATACATTTTCAAAATGCTGATGTTCCTGGGGTAACTTTCTAGCCTACTGTTGTAGAAATGAGCTTCGTGCACTCTTAAACTGCTGCTTTGCCTTGGAAACTACTTTAAATGCCAGCCTGTTGCACAATGATGATTCAGAATATTAAAATACATGCTGCAGTGGTAGCCATGCAGTTTGGAAGGGAACGATTTTAAGAACTGGGCTTGTTTTAGGGTTGCCAGACATGGCAATTATAGGAAAGAAAACAACAAACAAACAAAAAAACAAATAAAGGAAAGTTGGAGGTGAAAGTGGCGGAAATGGGGCATAGAGCAATGACAACACTTTGGACAAGAGCGGAAACAAATCTCAAGAACAGAAACTGCACTAGTGACGAGCGTTTCATAGTGTTTGTGTCTTTCACTCACATTCACATTCAGTGTGGATTGAATGCAATTCATTCTATTCTCATGAGTTTAATACTGATAAAGTGCTACAAACAAACTATGCAATGCAACTACTATGCTAAATTAATCATCATACTGACAACTACTAACTCACTCCCATTCTGTCTACACAAATCAGCTTCCTGATCCGGGTCTCCGTGATCCCCTCAAACAGAACTAACGTGAATCACTTTGGAGTTTTTTTGCAGAAGAACTGTGAAAGTCAGAGAAGCTTGTTTCACAAGCGTCAACTTGCTTGAACTCATGGAATGCTAGAGATCTCTGTGCAGACCTCCATACTCCCAAATCACCTAAACCAAGCAAAAACCTTTGTTCAATCACAATGTGGCTAGAACAGAAAAAAAAAAAAAAATACATAAACATTTCACATGGCATTGTCTTAAACAAATGGTCCTAAATATACAATAACGTACATTCAATATGTACTGCTCTGTGTCTCTTTGGCTGCGTTTAAGTTGCCATCAAACTAAAGCATTTTTGTTGTCTCATATTATTGAGCATGTGTAAACAGCTCGGATGAAAATTGGACTTCATTCAATAGTAGTTCTAAAAGCAAAATACAAAGAGGATCAAGACCACAATAGACAGACTGGAAACAACAGAAACACTTGTCCATTGTACAGACAATTGGAGGTAATCCTGGGGGATAAAGAGAGTTGATAAACCCAGGGATGGACTGGAGAAGGATGACTGCAGGTTGTAGGTCTTTTCTAACTTGTACCATCATTAGCTACTTTTGCATTCACTATAGTCTACACAGATCAGGCGTAACATTATGACCACCTGCCTAATATTGTAATGGTCCCGATTTTGCTGCCAAAACAGCCCTGACCCATCATGCACAGTGTATTCTGACACCTTTCTATCAGAACCAGCATTAACTTCTTCAGCAATCTGAGCAACAGTAGCTTGTCTGTTGGATCAGATCACACGGGCCAGCCTTCGCTCCCAACGTGCATCAGTGAGCCTTGTCCGCCTAGGACCCTGTCGCCAGTTCACCACTGTTCCTTCCTTGGACCACTTTTGATAGATACTGCCCACTGCAGACCGGGAACACCCCACAAGAACTGCAGTTTTGGAGATGCTCTGGTCTACTCGTCTAGCCATCACAATTTGGTCCTTCATCAAACTCACTCAAATCCTTACACTTGCCCATTTTTCCTGCTTCTAATACATTAACTTTGAGGACAAAATGTTCACTTGCGGCCTAATATATCCCACCCACTAACAGGTGAGAAGATAATCAGTATTATTCACTTCACCTGCCCCTGCTCAGAATGTTATGCCTGATCGGTGTACAAGTTACAGTATATAACAGGTAAGACAAATATGAATCAGAATTGTGCATAAAGAAGAAATGGAATTAGTTATAGCTAATGCAACCCAGTATGACAGCACAGGTTACATTGTGAGATAAAACATATAAGCTTTAATCAATTACACTACCATTCTCCACTTATCTGATACAGATCATGGTAACACTCGAGTGAAAAGCAAATCTGCACTTCAGTGAACTACGACACAGTGATACCAGACTGATACCCATTAGACTACATAAAAAACTGCACTCCTCAAAGTCTAACAATAACTCTAGCACTAATATATATAACCAAGCTAATAAAAGGTGTTAGCTGAACCCAAATTGTTTAGGTACAAAAAATTCAAATCCTGTTGCAGTCCTGCTGTAATATTCAAAATGCCAAGCTGTCAGAGGTTAACACAATGGAACCTTCAAGACATTAAAAAGGAATACAAGTAATAGCATTAAATATTCAGAATCCAAAACACCTAGGCGTTAAACTGGTAGCACTCAGCATACAGTTACTTTAAAACGATTTGTGGGAACCCATTCAGAAAACCTCTCGAGTCTTGAAAAGGTCCACCACCTGCAGTATTTTTAAATAACCATGTTCACTTTCATTTATGTTTTCATTTAAAATCACTAGAGATCAGCGGTATTGTGGTGATGGGTCAAAAACATTAACGGCTTTGTTTGATCTAATTTTGTTCATTTGTCAAATATAGGCAAACGGTTAAGCTATAAGGATGTATTTTTGCAGCTTTTTGTAGCAGATGATACTGCGCAGCTGTTCCGCATATGTCCTGGCTAACAAATCTTACTAGTGTTGCTGATACACAGCAGATACCCAGCTGTGGAGCCTTTTGCAGATCGACAACCACACACAATTTGCCCAATTTTAAGATAATCAAATTTTATTTATTACAAGAACATTTTCCACCAATTCAGTGGTTAATGAAAAAGAGCAGAGCACGCTCCTATAATTACTGATCATATCCCTCATACCAGAAACATTCATCATTCACACCCTGGTCACCACATTCTGGTCATCCAGCTTCCACTGCAGTATATTTTAAATCTATGGAAAACACCGCTTGATTTAAGCCATGTTTGCTGTGCCACATGCCATTAAAGGGGCAAAACTCAACAGCTGTTTCAGCTAGGGGCAAGGCCATTTGCTCTGTGCATTTGATATGTTAACAGAAACAAAGAAGCTAGAAGCAATATAGCTCTCTCAGACTGAAAACACTTTTGTTAAAGTGCCCTTAAATTATACCATTATTATAGCACTGAAACCCTTTCCAGCATGACCCTTTATACATTTAAACAAAATTTTTTATGTAAACATTTATGTTACAAATATAACCTTAGCATGACTTATTGTAATGTATAAATACTAAAGCACACTAAAATTTTGTAGAGAACTATAATCATGCAGTCACAGTGATATGTTGAAGGATTGCTCAATCCTAATGAAGTCTGACTCAATGTGTCAAGATACCCTGAGACATTTCCCTCATCTACAACAGTTAAAAAAGAAAACCCTGAGCTCTAAACAATCATCTTTGTCCTATTGACAGGGTAACATTTGGTAGCGGAAGCAGAAACAACACTGAAGAATAAAACGCAAACAAGCATGAGCACATGGAGCATCATGGATTATTTTTGGGGCCAACACACCAGTGGAGCATCAACTCTCCAATCAGTTCTGCATGGTAGGAAGAGGCACAGACGCAGACCTGAGCAAGACTCGAGGTGCCAAGTGTTTATTTACAGGAATCAGAATCACAAAACCCTCAGTCAGCTGTGGCTATATTGATTTAACACAATCCAGCTGTATACATGAAAGCATTTCTATACACTAGTTAACTGCAAGGAAATCAAGATTAGGAAGAAATCCACAACACACGATTTCTAGAAACAGCTACCCATTTTTTTCTGTTTTTTAGTTACTCACATCTTTGTATTTGCTTGTCCTTTTCCTTTATAGATTCTCATATTAATTAGTGAATTTTATTTATTTGCTTATTTATTTTAAATTAGTGTTTTATGCTTTATTTTTTGTTTTCTCATGTTTATAAACAAACTTATATTAAATTAATTCTCATGATCTTTTTTGTCTTCTTAACTTCCTTGTAAAGAACTCTGGGACACATGATTAATAAAAAAAAGTAGTGACTACACAGATTATTAATAATAAGTATTGTGATAATATAGCCATTGGGCCAGCAAACGTTTTTGCAAAAAGAAAATCATAAACTGAGTGGGCCCATACTTTTTTTATTACCATAGAGGCCCTTGGTTGTGCACACAAAAAACTAAAATAAAATAAATAAAAAAATAAAAAATTATTATTAAGTTTATTATTATTAAGAAAACTTTGTGGCTTGGACGAACTTTCGGTTTTATCTTTGTGTCGTTCTTGTGTTTGATCTTTATGTTGTATGTTTATGTAGCACCAGGTCCTAAACGTTGTTTCATTTCACTATGTACTGCGTCAGCTATATGTGGTTGAAATGACAATAAAGCTTCTTGAATCTTGAAAACCTGATCCTGAAACCGTTCTAAGGACGGTACCAAAATCTCCTGGACTACATGTAGTCAGTAAACAGGAGAAGCACATGTACCAGAAGACAGACCAATTTGTTGTCAGACTGTCTGAGATTACTCATGTGAAGGTAGGAGATGTTTTACACTACGGAAATGCAGTAGAAACCTCACACGGTAACAATACACTATAATACACACAGAAACAATACAGTATAATACAGATAATACACATGCAGGCTGCTCACTACCCTGTAGCTCTTAAAACAGCAGCAGCTAAACCGACAGAGAGGAAGGATGTCTTACAAACAATAACAGCAGAAAAGTATCTACTGCAGACACACACGCAAACATGCACGTGCTCTCTCGCTCTCTCTCTCCCCCCCTCTCTCACACACACACACACACACACACACACACACACACACACAGCTATCCCTTGGCTTGAGGAAGTTGTCCACTCCTGGATGAATGGAAACATTTCTACTTTCACAAGGTTTCCAGGAATGTCCAGAGAGCACGCTAAATCCAAATCCCTGAATGTGCATGTCATTAGTACACAAGGACTCTTGAACTATTCAACAAAAAATAGACATCCTTTAAATGATTATATACGCTGCAGCTTTACACATCAGGCGACCTCTCTCATCACAGGATCAGAGGTTTCAGAAAATCTCTTTTTCAGACACAAATAACAATAACCAAAGCACCCCACCAAAAAAATAAAAATAATAAAACAACTTGAAAGGGTCCGGGAGCTGAGTCAAGTGTATAAAGAGGCTTTAATACAAATAGATAAAATGATTCCCATCTAAACACCAGTTTAAATAAACAGAACAAGATGTTCAATAACTTTAGTTCCTGTTAATACTTATATTGCTAAAGATCACTCATAAATCCTGGTCTCCATCCAGCTCTCATCAGTTTTAGCATCTCTAACATACTCTAGATTAAATGACAAAGACGACGACATTTAACACGGTTAAGGATTATGTCTAACATTTATTCTTTCAGAGTCTACACAGGATTCCAACTCTCAGACCCTTCAAATCCGACAAGGACGTTAAAAGATGCCAAAAAAAACAGGATTGTTATTATTACTGTCCTTTCTGCTGCACTGTTTACTTCATCCAGTGAAGTGACTAATCTTTAAACATGGTGGTTAGACGTATGAATACGATTCCACTAAAGGCTTTGAAATTTCATAGGGATAAAGTGACTGCACATACAAGAAAAACTAGTAAGAGTGGTTCTCTTTAAGCTGTCTGACGTGCGAAAGTAGGAGCCATCATGATAATCTGGAACCTGCACAACAACAAGATTACAGTAATTAAACAAAGCACAATGTTTTATGGCATGCACATAATTTTTTTTTTATTTTTATCATTTTAACTTTACAGACATCCAAAGCCATGATGAGACATTCCCCCGGCTAAACCTCAGATAATCAGTACCATAGAAGCCCTTAACCTAGAGCACAGAACTTTTCAGAAACTAGGCTAGTCTCTGACTGGCATGCTAATCCAGCAGAGAGCGAGGGGACAACCCCTGGAGAGAGAGCGCTCGTCCTCAAACACGGCACGCTCACTACAAACTGAGAACACAAACGATGTTCCCCGTCATGCACAAAAGCAGAGCATTCCAAGGTAAAATGGTTTGTTTATTCTAGCATTAACTCATACAACAGGGGAAAGGTGAGCTCAGATCGGAGAGTACTTCCTGGAAGGTGCAGTTCTGCCATTCATATGAGGAGTGTCTGCAGAAATTCACACAGACCCACATAAACACATATGAAAGTGACAGGGCACAACAGTGTCACAACACACTCAATTCCATGAGAAATGGGGAAAAATAAGTGAACAAACACAATGGCTTATGGGTTCTTCTGGAGAAGTCGAAATCACTGGTTTGTTTCTACTGAATGAAAACTATTGCATCATTTTACTCTTATTAACTTCTGACGTACGCCACACCTTTACAGAATGGGAGTGCTTCTCAAATAAAGACTTTCAGGTTTTTTTTTCTTCCTTCCCTTAGAGTTGAGGTCAAAAGCACAAAACTAAGAAGAAAACAATTATAATACTAGGGTATAGAAATGAATAATCATCAGGCCACTTTACCACATGCAGCATTAGGTTCATTTCATTCACACGCTGCTATGTCTTGCTCTGTCTTTGTGGTTTGGTTATGGAGTTGAAAATCCAGCCGTATTTATACGCAGACTAAAAAAAAAAAAAAATAGGTGGACCTGAGATCATCTGAGTGAGGTGATCTTGATCTGCTTCCAAGTGAACTCTAGCGTGGGAAAGTAATGCAAGTCTAAATCATGCAAAAAACCATATGTGCTGTGTATTTGCATGTGACTTTTCTTTAATATATGCAAGCTCCTAAACTGGGCCATGAGACAGACTATTATTTATAAATAACATTTAAAAAAAACAACAAAAAAGGACAAAGCTTTAATGCTGCAGAAATGTAGTATGTAAATTAGACTAAAACAAAATAAGAAAAATGCTGGATGTGACACACAGACAACACCGGAAGCTGACTATGTTCTGTGTATGTAACAGAACATGGACGAGTCAAGAAATGCTCGTAGTAACATGAACTATGTTGGCAAAAGTTTTGGGAACTTTTGCTCCAAATTATTTAATTCAGGTGTTGGGCTCGGTCCCTTAGTTCCAGTGAAAGGAACTCTTAAGGCTTCAGAATACCAAGCCATTTTCTACAATTTCATGCTTCCAACTTTGTGGGAACAGTTTGGGGATGATCCCTTCCTGTTCCAACATGACTGCACACCAGTGCACAAAGCAAGGTCCATAAAGACATGGATGAGCGAGTTTGGTGCGGAGGAACTTGACTAGCCTGCACAGAGTCCTGACCTCAACCAGATAGAACAAATTTGGGATAAATTAGAGCGGAGACTGTGAGCCAGGCCAAAACTGGGACGTCTGCCTTTACATGCACATGAATGTAATATGCAGTTGGCCCATCCTTGGCAGTTATAACAGCTTCAGCTCTTCTGGGAAGGCTGTCCACAAGGTGTGTTTATGGGAATTTTTAATAATTCCACTAAAAGCGCATTTGTGAGGTCAGGCACCGATTCTGGACGAGAAGGCCTGGCTCACAGTCTCTGCTCTAATTCATCCCAAAGGTGTTCTGTTAGGTTAAGGTCAGAACTCTGACCTCCACACCAAACGCCCTCATCCATGTCTTTATGAACCGGGTGCTCAGTCATGTTGGAACAGGAAGGGGTCATCCCCCAACTGTTCCCACAAAGTTGGGAGCATGAAATTGTTCAAAATGAGGTATGCTGAAGCATTAATAGTTCCTTTCACTGGGGCCAAGCACAACCCCTGAAAAACAATTCAATGATTTGGAGGGATGTCCCAAAACCCTTAGCAACATAGAATATATATATATATATATATATATATATATATATATATATATATATATATATATATATATATATATATATATAGTGTGACTGTATCACTGTATCAGCCTCCACACATGGTAAACACACCTTGAACACGTCTCCATATGTGCCACTGCCGACTCTCTGGATGAGCTCGAAGTCGTGCTGGGGGTTTCTGCGCAGGATGTCTCCGCTGGACCTCGGGTGCGACTCCATGCTCCGAACCGGCGGTGAGAGAATCACGGGAAAAAAACGATCGAGTTGACCTCTGTGGTGGTCTGCTTTTCCAACTACTGCATCAAAGTCCTCTCGTCCGAGTCTAGCTCATTGTCTTGGGTAGAAAAAAGCAAAACAGAGACAGTTGTGGATGATGTGGATTATGCGTTAAAAAGAGAAGAAACTGCATTAAAAGGGGTCAAACTAGCCACGTGACGGTCCGAGTGTGTTCTCACACATTAATCCGGATCATTAATAGATAAGACGTTTATTCAGACTCGCAGAAAAATCACATTCCTGAATATTAGCCTGTCAAAAACAACTGGTTTGCTGAGCGTTTGGGACTTCCTTTAGCTAACAATAATCGACAACAAACAAACATTACTTACGTTTTGAAGTCAAAACAACTCAAGTTCTATTTACTGTTCAGTTTTTATCTCGCCAACGCGGATTTATCTGGATAGAGTTTCATGTTTATCGCATAAACGTCTAAGAAAATATCCAGCAGCTTTGCTGAAGAAAAACCACGGCGAATTCCGTCCAAGCGTAGACTGAACTAAAAAAAATAAACTAGTTAGCTAGCTCACTTTGCTAGGGTGCTGTAGCTGTCTGTAACAGGAAAGTATTTTTTTAGAGAAAGAACATAAACGTGCAAATCTTCTTAACCAGCAGTTTAAGACAATTATAACTCACGAGCTAGAGAGCGGAGGAAACGCAGTACTCTACTGAGGTTAGCTTAGCAAAGCGTTAACGCTACAGAGCGCTAGCTAGCCGTCTGAGGCTAATTAAAAAACACACTCGCTACGGATTTAGCTCATTTCAGCCAGTTTGTAAAGAAAACACCAAGACTTGTCTAATATTCGGTTATTTCTCACCGACATGCGCTTGTTAGAAACAAAAGCAGTTGAAAACAATCAGTTCCTGAAAGTTATCTAGCCCTTAACGACAAGAATTTTTTTTTTTCTTTTCGGAAAAAAACATACAATTTCCACGTGAATAGTCCACATCCGTAAGAGTGAGACAGACGATTCTTCAGGTACTGACATTCATTTTGCATGGAAATATAAACATCCCCAAGCAACTCATTCACTTTCCATCGAGTTGAGACTTTCTTCACACTCCACAGTCACACAAGCTGCTACGCGGCTAATAAAGCAGCCACGCTAAAACTCCTCACTCTTCCCCCGCCTAGGCTCGCTGCGACGCGTTTAACTTTTTTCCCCACCCGTATTGCTCATAGACACAGCCCGCCTCCTGCGCTGTGATTGGATTCCGGGGTATAACTCCCAATTACCAATTGGACAATCACGATGACTGACTGAAGTTACAGCCAATCATAGGACAGCAATATAAACTCGGAGAATATGCGTGGTAAAAAAATATATTTCTCTGTGGTAAATCACCCTGTTGATCGAACGTGTTTATAACACTACCCACAACTAGTTTTTTTTTAAAACAAACAAGAAAAGCAAAACCATCACATTTTCTGATTTATAGTTAATGACAGCATAATGCAATCAATAATTGTGGATTGCGCGCCATCTAGTGGCTGATATCAAATTACACAAACTACAGCCCCATCAGGAGACTAGAGCAAGATTGTATTAGTTTTGGTAAAAGACACTACATTGCCAAATGTTTTGGGACACCCATCCAAAATCATTGAATTCAGGGATTGCTTTTGGCCCCTTAATTCCAGTGGAAGGAACTCTTAATGCTTCAGCATACCAAGACATTTTGGACATGACTGCACACCAGTGCACAAAGCAATATCCATAAAGACATGGATGAGTGAGTTTGGTGTGGAGAAACTTCACAGAGTCCTCTATCTCAACCTGATAGAATACTTTCTGGATGAATTAGAGCAGAGACTGCAAGGCAGACCTTCTCGTCTAAGTGCCTGACCTCACAAATGCCCTTCAAGAGGAATGGTCAAAAAATTCCCATAAACACACTCCTTAACATAGTGGAAAGCCTTCTCAGAAGAGTTGAAGCTGTTATGGCTGCAAAGGGTGGCCCAACTCCATATTAAACCCCATGGATTAAGAATGGGATGTCATTAAAGTTCATGTGCATGTGAAGGCAGACGTCCCAAAACCTCTGGCAATATAGTGTATGCCAAATAATATATTGTGCTTTAATGATGAGGGGGGAAATGCTGAATGTTTGTTGAAGACAGCCTTTAAGTCAGGTCAGTAGAGATAAAAAAAAAAAATGCTTCAGTGCTATCTAAAACAGACAAAAACATGAGGAGAATATAGTCAGATTTAATGAACAAACAAACAAACAAACAAATTAACAGATAAACAGAAACTATTTAAAAATAATGTATATTAGGTTTTAGGGGGAAAGACATATGTCACTTTTTCAGTTTATTCTTAATATCTCAATAATTTCAATGGTAATTTGGAAAGACAATGCCTGTGTGGAGTCTCAGTGCATGTCATCACCATGTGGGTTTCCTCTGGGTTCTCTGAACATGAATAAATATAACAACACACTACTACTACTACTTGTAATAATAATAACAGCACACCAACCAAATATCCTCAGCTAACAGTGGTCCTGATGTCAGTCAGTGACACTCATAAAGGTTTATAGGATGAATAACACAAACTGTACATGGAAAGAGATTCTTTCTGTTTGACCTATAAAGTGAACCAACATTTGAGGAGTGTGTAAAGAAGTATTCTTTATCTACTTTAAAGTGTTTTATTCTTTATTGTATCCAGGTGAAAGGTAGATATTAAAGCACCTCAGTGACATGGAAGACTACAGTTCAGTAATATTGATCCTCAGTGTAGAAGATGGGTGCACACTAGCAACATGCAGACTCCTGTAAGTAAGTGTGAATCTACAAATTGTATATTTAGTTATTTGATTCCTGAGAAATGGGCCACTGAGTGTCAATATACAGTAGGTGTGTGTCGCAGGTTCTAAACCCTGGTCCTTAGAATTTTTCCCTGCCCTAATACACCACTTCAACTCAGGAAAAGATGTTACTTAGCTGATTAGTTGAATTTGGTTTATTAGGGAAAACACTCCAATGTGCAGGACAGGGGGTTGTCCATGTATGCATAAAGTGTAAACTCACGCTAAGGGTTGCGCACTGCCCCCTATTGGCTAAATGCTGTAAGTGTTCCTCTCAGATGAGAATGAGGCGTAGGGCGCATCGTTGTCATTCCCGTTTCCTGTCTTCATGATTGTTGATGAAGAGCGAGCAGTGAAACACAGGGGGCTGGAAAGCGACACTCCATGCGCCATGGCCCGGGATAAAAAGGATAGAGATAGCTGGGGTGAGTGGTTTCTGAGCGTTTATTAAACACCACCTGCGTTGTGTTCCTTCCTGCATAGACACCACACTGTCGTGTTTCCATGGTGGAACAGAAATGCTGTAGAAATAAATAACACGACTGATGGATTAAACAGCGCATCAATGGATAGCGGTGTGTTCAGGAGCTTATATCTGATGGGATGGTGATTCTACATTGATATCAAATGGTTGATGTGAGTGTGTAGATACAGGAGCCACAGCCCAGGTCCATCATGGCACAGCCCAGTGATACAGTTGTTTATTCACAGCCTGTCAGTGTGTGACAACGGTGCAGGATAACACAACCCATGTCTTGTATTTTTCCGAGGTGTGGGTTGTTTTACAGTAAAATGATCGCCAGGTCTGTCACATGAGACGGGTTGCGTTTCTTTACGGATAATTAACGCGCTTTGCAGCAAATGGGAGAGCGCGCGCCGTCTTTTTTTTTTTATTGATCAATATTGCGTGATTCCTTTATGGATCATCTCCATGTTTTGTTTTTGGAATTAGCCATAATGTTATGCAGGGTGTTGAAAATATTCAGGAATGCGTGAAAAAGTTCAGGGGCAGTGGAATGATAAGGGAAAACAGTGACCTATATACAGCGCGAGAAATATGACGTATGGAGGTGGTGCGCGTGTGTGTTTGGGCATGTTTTTGTATCTTTGTAGGGACCACCTTGATGTCCCCATGAAGTCAACACAATCAGACATTCCTATTCTCGAGGGGACACATGGCTTTAAATAAAACAACAACGAAAAATAACAATAAAAAAAGCCTAAAATAGTTAGATGGAGGTGTATATGTAGAAAGACTCATGACATTAACTTCATGGAGCTGCAAGGTCCTCATAAGGATAGCCAGACAAATGTGTGTGTGTGGCCATGGCCTATTGCACTATATGCTAGGCCAAGGTGAGCATGAGAGAGAGAGAGAGAGAGAGAGAGACTCTTGGGTCACATAGGAGGGATATTTATGTATGTATTTTATGCATTAATGTGTTGGACAGAATTATTAATCCAAGTTTCTGCAGCACATTTCTCATTACATAACAGCTGCAATGCCATTTATTACCGATTTTAGTATGTTTATTTTAGTAAGGATGACTCATGACTCAGGAGCTTTAAGACTAACCTCAGATGCTCATAATGATCTCTTTTTTGCTGCATGTCATTCTTTTTCTATTTATTTTTTTGTCGAAACTTTTCCAAGCCATAAGAATTCAGTGCCATCTTTCTCCTTTGACCCCAAGGGCTTGAAGTGGGACAGATTGGTATGAGACGAGGGAAAAGAGAGGCGTGCAAACTGAACTCCTGCCAAAGACACTGCTTTATAAAGTATTCAAGAAACAACCAAAATCATTTGACGTTCCATATTCAGTTGGGTTTTGTTTTTACCTTCACATGACAGTTTAACAAAGTGAACTGTGTGAGCATTTATGCCTATTTAAGGATGTGAATGATCCTTATGGAGATCTATTTACACCAAGATAAAATGTTTATATCAATCTAAGATAAATCTTTACACATAAAAAAAAGAAATGAAAAACAGCCTGTGTTTAAAATTCTTATGACTATAATTTGGGGTTTTCTCTATCAGTTCTCATCGTAGGATGTATAACTGATTGTACTGCTTTTTGCCAGAATGATCTATGGGCCTTAAACTATACTTATAAACAAAAAGCCTAACATCCACAGTCCTAACACTGCAGCTTGTGAATGCTCAGAGAATGTTTCAGAGAGCACAGAGAGAAGGAGAAAGAGCAAAAGGGCTGCACTGACACTACACTACATTATTTCTGGTGTAAGATACAAATCTAAGCAAATGTCATCTTTACCATAAAAATAAGTTAGTGAGCACAGGAAAAAACATCTTAGGAGGAGCAGTTGGTAATTTGTTAGAGCCCTCTGCTGCCTGGAAAGCAGCTTGCAGTTGCAGTGATAACAGTGATAAGTGTAGCACTTATCACAACCCGACTACACCTCTTATATTCAGCTATACATGATTTGTGGCTTGCCTTTACGAGCTCAGCTTTGTGATATACACTGGTCAGGATGAATTTGATTTCTGTCCTTGAAAAATGTAAACAGAAAGCCCAAATGAAGAATGATCCGAATCTGTTATATAGCATTACTGCAAATCACAGGCTTTTTCCAGTCTGTTATTGATATTATAAGATTATTCCATCATACCCAGCGTTTCATTCATTCATGCTTTATTTGTGATGTCTGTTCCAATTCAGACAGCTGTAGGATTTCTGTGAAGAAACCATAACTGTCATACTCATAACCAGATTTCTCTCAGTAAAGTATACACCAATATTATTAATCCTGTTATCCTATTCTCTTCTGTTCATTCAACTCTCTTTCATTCTTGTAGGTCACTGTATACTGCAAAGAGCATCAAGTTGCTGAGAAACTGTTCTATATCTGTAACATAAACAAGAATAAATATCTTTTGCATGTGTGCCATCTACAGCTTGCTGGAATGGTCACATGACCAGATATGAAAAACTGTCTAGTGCGAGGCCATGAGTCACTGCAAATCAATACGAGTTCATGGGTGTGTGTGGTCCAAATGTATGAGACCACATTGCAAAACTAGGATTTATTTTTGTCTCTGAAACTGGAAATAAACAAATATTTATTTAGAATTTTGTAAAACAATGTATTTATGTATTTAATATCTTTCATTTTTAATATCTAAGATTCTGCACTATTTCCAGCTCCCTCTTTAACTGTAAGCAAATTTGTGATCATGATCATGTTAACTCTTCTGTCCAAAAGGTCAGATGCCTGTTCATGTGCACACTGACATTTTATAACTAGGTTTGTTTGTGTGTATACGACAGGGTCTTTTGTGGACAAGCATGTATTTGAGTGGAGTTCTGAGGACGAGGAGCCAGACGGTAAGGCTCGACCAGTGCAGGTTCTGTTGGTGAAGGATGATCACACGTTCGAGCTGGACGAGGCAGCGCTGAGTCGTATCCTTCTAGCTAAAGACATCAGAGACAGAGAGATAGTCGCGATATCTGTTGCTGGAGCTTTCCGGAAGGGGAAGTCCTTTCTTATGGACTTCATGCTACGCTACATGTACAACCAGGTACAATCACCTGTATGTTGATGTATAGGTTTGGTTTGAAATCAGACCACTTAAGGGAAGGAACTGAGCATAGGGAGAAAAGATCTCAGTCAGAAAGAGTGATTCATATAAGAAGAGCAGGAGAAAGAAAGGATCTGAGAGGAGCTAATGAGATGCCCACTTCCCATAATATCAGATATGAGATATCAGATTTCTGCCATTAGTCATTTACTCATGAGCTGTTCTTCTATTGCCTCACTATTACTGTACGTAAGTTAACACACTGTAAAGCATGTGCACAGCTTACCTGATATGTATCATTTCATATTCTGAGGTTTAGAATGTGTGTGTTTGTGTGTGTATGAGAGACCTGAGAGAACATGTATAATGTGTGTGTGTGTGATCTCAGGCAAGTGAAGACTGGGTGGGAGATCCTGATGTGCCTTTGACAGGATTCTCATGGAGAGGAGGCTCTGAGAGAGAGACCACCGGCATCCAAATCTGGAGTGAAGTCTTCCTGGTGGACAAACCGGATGGAAACAAGGTGTGTGAGACAGGGACGCAGATTACCAAGTAATTCTTTTACATTTTGTACCTTAATCCAGATACAATTGAGTGCAATAGACTGCACAGGACATTTTAGAGTGCTGTTTCCATCAACTAATGTGAATTTAGAATTGCTGCACATAACACCACCACCATCTTATTGATTATTTTTCTATAATAGATAGCTAGATAGAAAGTTAGAGTGCTTTACAGATCCCCAGGGGAAATTGTTTTCTTACACCAGTATAATAAACATAAGGGAGTTAATGGACAGAAAACTAAATAAAAAGTAAATAAAACATACAATGAAATACAGTAAGATACAAAGTAGCACTACAGAGTGATTTATTCCTCATATACCACTGCTACACCGATCTGCCATAACATTATGAACACTGACAGGTGAAGTGAATAACACTGATTATCTCCTCATCATGGCATCTGTTAGTGGGTGGGATATATTAGGCAGCAAGTGAACATTTTGTCCTCAAAGTTGATGTGTTAGAAGCAGGAAAAATGGACAACCATTTGGATTTGAGTGAGTTTGACAAGGGCCAGATTGTGATGGCTAGACCTCTGGATCAGAGCATCTCCAAAACTGCAGCTCTTGTGGGGTGTTCCCGGTCTGCAGTGGTCAGTATCTATCAAAAGTGGTCCAAGGAAGGAACAGTGGTAAACTAGTGACAGGGTCATGGGTGGCCAAGGCTTATTGATGCACATGGGGAGTGAAGGCTGGCCTGTGTGATCCGATCCAACAGACTACAGGCTACTGTTGTTAATGCTGGTTCTGATAGAAAGGTGTCACAATACACAGTGCATGACGGGCTGTCAGGGCTGTTTTGGCAGCAAAAGGGGGACCAACACCAATATTTGGCAGGTGGTCATAATGTTATGCCTGATTGGACTTTTGGTTTATTAACAAACTACACATAGTACTTTTAGCACTTACATGATAGCAGCTATAAACAGCTGTTTCCTCCCTGCATTGTCATGTTACTGAGAACCTGAAATTCCTTTGTCCTGAAAATTTCCCAATTGCAAAATGCTGACACTGGAGACTCCTTTCATAAATGCCAAATAAATTTCAACCATATCAAAAATTAGATATTTTCTTTGCTAAATAACAACACAAATTCTAATTAGATTGTTGTTTAATTGTCTGATTAGATTAGATTGTACGGAATGTCTGACACACATCCATGAAAACTATACAGAAATTACACTATAGTTGCACTCTCAAATCTGATTGGTCAGAAGGTATTGATTAATTTTCTATGACTGCAGCTCTTTCAGTAGTGCCAGCCACACCACCATCATTGATTATTTTCCTGTAACAGCATATACAGCTCTGGAAAAAAATAAGAGACCACTGCAAAATAATCAGTTTCTTATGTTTTTTTCTTACAAGTGCATGTATTGGTGAGATGAACAGTTTTGTTTCATTTTTTGTGAACTGCTGACAATATTTCTCCTAAATTCAAAATATAACTATTGTTATTTAGACCAGTTTTTCACATTGCTGTTGGGGAACTTTATACCACTCTTTTTGCAAAAAAGCAAACAGCTCAGCTTTGCTTGATGGTTTGTGACCATCCATCTTCCTCTTGATGACATTCCAGAGGTTTTCAATAGGGTTCAAATCTGGAGATTGGGCAGTGGTCTCTTATTTTTTTTTTCCAGAGCTGTATTTTATTCTTTACATTCTGACCAACCAGATTTGAGAATGCAACAGCTCTGTAGTATAAAGACTGACTTTCTCATGAGATGTTCATGTAATATGAAGTACATGTTAGGACTGTTCCCTAAGCTTTCCAAAATCACAAATGAGTGATAATATATTGAGTGTATCATCACTTGTGTGTGGCTTGTGTTTTTTATCCTGGCCTGTAGGTGGCAGTGCTGCTGATGGACACACAGGGAACGTTCGACAGCCAGTCCACACTGAGAGACTCAGCTACTGTATTCGCTCTCAGTACCATGATCAGCTCCATGCAGGTAATGTCTAAAAACAATAAAACACACCTCCTCATGTGTTAAACACTCTGACCCGGTGCCTGGACAACACACATGATACAGACTAAAGTGCTGAAGACTGATCTCTCGTCTCTTTGCAGGTGTATAACATATCACAGAATGTTCAGGAGGATGACTTGCAGCACCTGCAGGTACGGACACTCGTTCTGCATCTGGGGCACAAATGAATGACCACAGTGCAGTTTTTTTTTTGTAAAAATAGCAGCAGTAGCGTCTGTTCTCACGTCTGCCTGTTTGAGTTCTTGAGGCTGCCAAGGCAAATAGAATTCTAATACACAAACGTCCAAAAGAGATTTTGTGATATTGAATTAATTTTCAGTAGAACACTATGTTCTGTTAGCTCTTGTGAAGTAGAGCAAGCTTATTTTATAGATCATATACCTTTGTGGAACAATAAAACATTTTTTCCAACCTCAAAGGAAGCCCACAACCTGACCCTGTAATTACGTGTTGGCGACTGAGAAATACGAGCCTTGGAGAAGCATGAAGGCAGGAGACTGAGCTTTCTGACATTATGGTTGTGTGTGTCTTGTTGTGTAGCTCTTTACAGAATATGGTAGACTGGCCATGGAGGAAACGTTCCTCAAACCATTCCAGGTATTTACATGAATCCATTTCAGCACACACTGACTATTTCAGCTGATATTTGACTATATCAAACTGGAAATGTCCGTTTGTGTAAGCCAAATATATTGTGTTTTTCCAGTCAATGATTTTCCTGGTGAGAGATTGGAGTTTTCCATACGAGTTTCCCTACGGACAAGAGGGAGGGATGAAGTTCCTGGAGAAAAGACTAAAGGTCAGACTCGTCCTGAGTCACTGCCGTGTGTGTGTGTGTGTGTGTTAACTCAGATCAGACTGACTCAGCAGGTGGGCTCTGAATTGGCGGGGAAATAGTATTGCATGGAGAACAAAGCATCGTCCTTTATGCTTGTGTAAGACTCTTTACATAAGATATTGTTCAGCAATATTGAAACGGGCTTGTTCTTCTCAGCTGTCTCACTTTAATAATAGAATCAAAAACAGGTACTGACTCTCTTCCCATTTTTCCTTTTTTAAAACATGTGTTAGTGAAAGTCAGCTAAAATGGGTATTCCCAGGAGGTCTCCAATCCATGGCCTGACCCTGCATAGCTTCTGAGCTGGGATATGTTTGGGCAAGCTCAGCATGGGGAGAAGCAAAAACATGCAAGAAAACAACTTATTTATAGTTAATTATGGCATTGCAGAAGAATTATAAAATTACAAGTGATATTATTAATGCTATTTCTAGGCATATTTTAACTATTTGTAAGCTTTACACTTTTTTATTCTATTGGTCGATCATTTTGATTCTTTCTAAAAACTAATGCTTAAAATGAGCATAATAGGACAAACTACAAGGTTAAAAATAGTAGTAGTAATAGTAAAATATGACTAGAAATAGGATTAATAATCTTACATTTGGTTTATTGGAATTTTCATTTCATTGTCTGTACCGCTTATCCGATCTATACTCGGGTCACGGGGAGCCTTGTGCCTATCTCAGGCGTCATCGGGCATCAAGGCAGGATACACCCTGGACGGGGTGCCAACCCATCGCAGGGCTCACACACACTCATTCACTTACGCAATCACACACTAAGGGCAATTTAGAGACTCCAATCAGCCTAGAAGCATGTCTTTGGACTGTCGGAGGAAACCCACCAAGCACGGGGAGAACATGCAAACTCCACACACACGGTTTATTGGAATATTTTTATTAAAAAATTTAAAAAAATTTAAAAAAATTTTTATTTAAAAAATAAAAAATTGTTTTGATTGTATTCAAGATTTTTTAACTTGCCAAGACATTTTTTTAAGAATCTTTAAGCAGCAAGTCACAGTGACACAGCAAGTAGTGTTGCTACTTCACAGCTACAGGATCCCTGCTGCAAAATGGCTTTTCACACTTAATAGATACTTAACCTCCTAAGACCTGAGCTTGCATTTTAGATTTCGTCTACCTATTTGGGGTTAGGAGGAACCAGTAAATATAATAACCAGATATTATTTTTGAACATGAAGCCACTTCTTTTGTGTACAACAGGTTCCAGTTACAAAGAATTAAGCATTATGGTGCACACAACCAAAAATGTGATGTCCAGGTTATAGAAGGTTAATAGTTAACCCTCTGGGTAAATGTTATCCTGGGGTATCTTCTTTTATCTTTCGTTAACTGGGGGTTAACAATTAATCCTGGCTATTCATCATAATCTGATGTTCACACTGTATATTACTAAATTTTGGCTAAATGTTCTTTTTTGCATATTTGCAGTGTCCACAGTCATGACTGATTACAGTGTGATTGGTTAAAGTAAAAGCTTGTCTCTGTGTGCTCTGCACCCAAGCAGGCATTGTCTCTTTCACAACTTCCTGATGTATTTTTTTTCTTTCTTAAGTTTGTTGTGTAGTTGATGAGGTGTTCATTGATACTCAACTTCAAGAAAAAAGTGTCTGAAAAGCATTTATTCTCACAGCTTCGGACTGAATTTATGCACAAGAAGACTAACTAATGATAGCTAATCCTTGATTTGATCGACTTTATAAGATTTGTATTTATTTCTTTCATTTCTGCCCCTCTGCCTTTTCTTGCACCATTTAGTTATCATTTTGTTTTTCTAGCCCACTGTGTGTTTGACCCTTTTTGGGCACTGCTAAGAGCAAATGTGTTGGGAACGTGTTTTGCATGAAAAGATAAAGAAAGGTCAGCGTTTTTGAAACGTTGGCAAGTCCAGTGGACAATTTGAGTTCGGTTTTGTGCACACAGTCATTTACACATAACTTTACTGTAAGATTAATAAATAAGGCACATTGTTTGCATTAACATTCTGAAGTGTGAAAGGATATAGTGGCAGTGTTATATTTAGTTATATTTATAGTTGTATGTATTTGTGTAGATTTCAGAGAACCAGCATGAAGAGCTGCAGAACGTTAGGAAGCACATTCACTCCTGCTTTACCAACATCTCCTGCTTCCTCATGCCACATCCCGGCCTCAAGGTCGCCACCAACCCCCACTTTGATGGCAGACTCAAGGGTATATGCTTCCACACACTCACATACACACAGGCACATGAGTGTTAAAAGCTAAATGTGTGAGTGAATCTGTATTTGTGTGTGTGTGTGTGTAGCCCTGCAGTGGATGAGTGACCATCCAGGTTTCTCCACAGCTTTCTTTTCTATGAACCTCAGTCTTTTAGTGAAGCTCTGTGTGTAAATATTTTCACAGGCAAAACCAAACAAAACGTTCTGCCACATTTACAAATTTTGCCAGCTCACATGCTGATATACAGATTTTCACATGCTGATATACATATGTTGATTAATGCAAATCACCCATAACCCATATCCTGAAAATAGAACCATTAAGATTATAACAGTTTGTTTGATTGTTACATGTGACTTGCATTATAGAGATCGATTCAGAGTTCATCGGTAACCTGAACGTGCTGGTGCCATGGCTACTGAGCCCCAAAAACCTGGATGTAAAAGAAATCAACGGCAGCAAGATTACCTGCAGAGGCCTGCTGGAGTATTTTAAGGTGAGCACACAACAACAACAACAACAACAGAGCAGCTCATCTACATTAATGAATCATACTGGAGACAAAGCTACTTTTGTTTAAAAGATGCACTAGAAAGTTTTATCTGTGATAAAGTCCTAAGCTCACAAGATTCTGTTGCCTTCCAGGCATATATAAAGATTTACCAAGGGGAAGAGTTGCCTCACCCAAAGTCCATGCTACAGGTACTGTACACATTTATCCTTTTTCTCAACATCATCCTCAGACAGTTTGCATTGCACACAGTGTTATCTGTTTACCCTTCTGCTTGCTAATGATTTTTTAATCTCTCTGCCTGCTGCTGGTAGGAGTTTAGAAAACCAACGTTATGCTTTATTAGATATTTCTATAGTGATAGCTCAGTGTTTAAGGTGTTAGACTACTGATCAGAAGGTTGTGAGTTTAAAAACCAGGGCAACAAAGCCTCTACTGTTGTGTACTTGGGCAAACCCTCAACTGTTCAGTTGTATAAATGAGATTAAAATAAGTGATGAAACGTAAATCACCCTGGTTGCTTATTTTTTTGGTATTTACTGTTACATGTAAGGAACGAAGCACAACAGGCTTTGACGTTATAGGAAAATAATGATTAAGAACAGATGATGTGACCAGAGCTTGTGAGTGAAGAAGAGCAATGTCTAATATTTCTTTCCATGCCTGTGCGCTCCTCTCACGGCCCGGAGATGATAACGTTACTTGCGAGTGACATTCTCCTACAGACTGTCTTTTATTAATATTATTTAATTTCTTTAAATATATTTCATCAGGATTATTTCCTGTGTAAAGTTTACTACTTCACTGAAACAGAGTTTGAACTCCATAACCTCGCATTTTCTCAAACCACCATATCATAAAGTGCATCCTGGTTCTCTTGCTCTCATGCTCTGGATGTGACCACATCTTACTGCACAGCAGTTGGCCAAGAATTACATTTGTACCATCATACTTTTTCCATTTTTATCCATTTACAGTTACACTTAAAGTTCCTGTTGTCATTGCCTTACAGCAGCTATTAACAGACAAAAATTGCAACTTGTCATGTTCCTACAAAGCACTGACACTAGAGACTCCTTCCAAAAGGGCTAAATAAACCTCTTTTTCCCCACACGAAACCCTAAAAAAAAAACTACATATGGTGTGTCCATCATACAAGTGCCTATGGAAGCTGTTACTATAGAAACGTGAACCAGTGTATCAATATAATCCTGAGATCTGAATTACAGCCTGCCACAGTTATGGTCATAGAATCTTCTGACCAATCAGAATCAAGAACTCAACAGCACTGTTGTTATAAAGCTTAGCAATAAGCAGTTATACATAGAGTCTATTTGGCTTAATTACATAGTTCATCAGGCATCCACGCTAAATTAATGGCTAGCAAACTAGCTAGCTTGTGAAGTTCGTAAATAACATATTAAAGCATCATATGCGTAATGCTTTATTTATTCTTTTTTAATACACTCAAAATGACTAGCTTTACTATATGATTCTTAGGTGAATTAAAGTCTCGATGTTGGGATGATGTCTATGATTACAGCACTATGATGCTCAGGCTAGGTTGCATAAATGTTCTGCCAAGCACATTTATGTAACCTAGCCAGAGCATTCCAAGAACAACACAAGAACAAGTCAAGCACAAGAAATTCACAAGCACACACCTTCTGTTCTGCTGGCTTTTTTTGGTCCAGAGTTGAGTGACTGTAGTATCTGACTGTGTATTGTGGTGTCTGTGTGCAGGCCACTGCAGAGGCGAATAACCTGGCGGCTGTAGCTGCAGCTAAAGACCTGTATAACCGAAAGATGGAGGAGGTGAGAGAGCCAGCAACATATTCTCATACTGCTTGTCATTTTGTGTTAGAGTCAGGAATAAAGAAGGTTTTTAAATTTATAGTGAACTGGGGTGGGTGAGGGAGGGAGAGGAGGGGAGAGAGGGAAGGAAGGAAGGAAGGAATGGAGGTAAGGAAGCAAGGAAGGAAGGAAGGAAGGGAAGGAAGCAAAGAAGAGAGGGAAGGAGAGAGGGAGGAAGCACAGTATCTGACTACCTATTTTAGTAGTCTTTCTCACCTAAAAGTAATCCTACACTACACTAGATCTCTACTGGGTATTGCATTGTATTTCAGTGGGTAGTGTTGTTGCATCACAGCTCCAGGATACTTGGTTTAATCCTGAGCTGTGCATATCCTCCTTGTGTCTCTGTGGCTTTTATCCCAACTCCTCAAAACATGTCAATAGTGGACTGGCATCCCATCCAGGGTGTTTTCCCAGCTCAGTGTTCCTGGGACAGACTTCAGGTTCATCATAACCCTGACCTGGATAAAGCTGTCACTTAAGAATGAATGAATGAAACTCATGAACTTTTGCATTTACATGCTTACTTCTAACAAGAATACAATTCCATACTACTCTTCTACTTACTCCAACAGGTGAGTGGGGGTGATCGGCCCTTTCTAGCTCCGAGTGAGCTGCAGGCTCGTCATGCAGTGATCCGTGACGAAGCCCTAGCTGTGTTCCGTGGTGTGAAGAAGATGGGCGGTGAGGAGTTCAGTCGCCGCTACCTGCTGCAGCTGGAGGGAGAGATCGATGAGCTCTTTGTGCAGTACATCAAGCACAACGATTCCAAGAACATCTTCCATGCAGCGCGGACGCCCGCCACGCTCTTTGTGGTCATCTTCATTATGTACGTGGCAGCGGGCATCACAGGCTTTGTGGGCGTGGATGTGATCGCCAGCGTGTGCAACATGGTTCTGGGTTTCGCTCTGATCACGCTCTGCACCTGGGCCTACATCCGCTACTCCGGCGAGTACAGAGAGCTCGGAGCCCTCATAGACCAGGTAGCTGGAGCACTGTGGGACCAGGTGAGCTTACCTAATGTTACCTTGTCTTTCACAAGCATATTTATATGCACTACACACACAATCTTTCACAAAGATCAGCTATGCATTTAAACAAAGTGTTTTTGTTTAATCATATTGTAGATTTTTTCCCTATGTCTTGTACTTAAAACCATATTTATTTATGGTTTTATTAATATTATTATGATTTATCAGATCGAGAATGCTGATCATCTCACTGTGTTTGTATTCATTCGAATGATTACACGTACAAAATAATCTGATCACCACGATCACAAAAAGAATCAACACGATCACATGCATTAAAGTAGCCTGATACATACAAACAAGTACATACAGAGCAAAATGATACCAAAGAGGCTCCCATCTTCTTGTTTTCCTTTGGCTTAGAAACATCGTGATTTCACAGGTCAGTGTTTGCAAAGCCCGAAGGAACTTCCACCGGAAGTAAACATCTTTAATACCTTTGTGTCCTTTCCCCTTCAGTGACTTGACTATTCCAATTTTCTTTACATTTGGTCTAAATGCTGATCGCTAAAACAGAAAACCATTCTTTCAGATGTCTTTCATATCGAGGTGAAAAACTGTAGACACTACAGCTAGACCTTGACAGCATGTTCAGACGCAGGACACTCACAGGGTGCAATGTGCCTTGTTCACCACCAGAGGGACAGATGCTCACTTTGTGCCATGCAGCTGTCAAATGTCAGAGTAATAAGCTTCCAAATGAAAAAAGGAGAGTGTAACCCAAGTTGGAAGCTAGTGCAAGAAAATGTAACCCAAGATTATGGGTTCTGACATTTGACTGGCTTTCATCTTCTCGGACTACAAACATGGTTCAAAATTGTATACAATTTCCACTTCAGTAAATCAGCATGCCCTGTCACTTAAAAATCCCAAATTTGTGCGTCTATGCTGTTGGATTAATTTTCCTCTCTTTTTCTCTTTCTCTGCTGTAGGGAAGCACTAATGAGGTAAGGGGCATGGAGAGTCCTGTTTACCTGTCATTAACCACACATCCAAGATCAACACTCACTTTAACCGGTTCCTTTCCTCTCCCTCTCTCTCATAGGCTCTGTATAAGTTGTATAACGTGGCTGCCAATCATAGGCAGCTGTACAACCATGCCTTCCCCAGACACCAGACTGAGCAACAACCTGAACAGGATAAGAAGAGAAACTGAGCACACACACACACTTACACATAACACACACACAAACACACACAGGCCCAAATGTACACCCACTCTGTCGAAGAGATGCTCCGGCCATAGTACACTTGAGCTTTTTTGGATCATGCACGTGACATCATGGAGAGAGAGAGAGAAAGAGAAATCAGGAGAAATAGAAAATGCAACAAAGTTCACATTATCACTGTATAAGGAACAAAGGTCAGATTCAGTTGCCATGGCATCTTATGCCAATTATAGCTCATAGAAGTCCAGTGTAATGTATCATAGCTGCTGGAAAACCAGTAATGTAGATTGGAATCATAAGATCTAGATTCAACTCAGCCTGGATTTTCCACTAACAAGATGTTGGTACTACTTCAGGGAACCAGTGAACCCCTTCTCCACTGGGGTAAAAGCCCTGTAACGGTTCCAAAATCAGAGCATATCTTACCATCCAAAGTAAAATTCATAATATGCAAAATTACTATATTATAAGTTACTATCTAAAGTCAGAAAAATACATTGTCAGGTGTATTTGGAACATGGCATACATGTGTGGCACTTCTCGCATTAATAAACATTAATAAAGTTGCTCCCATCCATTTTTATTTTTTTTAGGACAACAAATATCATGTTTGTTTGTCATGTTTTGCAAATTCTTAGAAAGATAATGATCGGATGAACTTCTCGTCAGACCAACCACAGTTTGCTTTTAGAGCTGTAATTATTTTTTCCATCCAAGAATCACATCTTTTGCAGTGGAAACTCCGTGTTCTCAGATTAGGCACTGGCACCTTGTTGGAGGAAGAAGGCTATGAGATGAATACTGTTCCATCTAAGCAGAAACTGTGCATGTGGATAGTCTCATGTAAGCGTCTTGTGTTGTATTGTTTTGTTTTATGTTGTCCAAGATAGTTTAAATCACTTGGTTCCGAAAAATGTGAACTTGCCAAGATTGCTGATTGACCGGATTAAGAAATATCATCTTAGGGTCTCCTGGATGAGGTTAAAAGTGCAGAGGATAAGAAGATTTGAACATCCACATCAAATCGATCGGTTTTCTTTAACATTTTCACTCAAGTTTCATTGCTAACGGTGCCTCTTCCCATATTACATCTTAGCAGTGATTATATATATATATAATAACTGTGGGACTCAAAAGCAGGCATGATTGGTCTATAATTCCTAGGACTGGACAAACCTTTTAAGAAAATGGGAAGTATTGGTCAGAATTTCAAGCAATGTTGTAGATTTGTCTAGTCTAGAGTTCCTTTGGGAATCAGAAAAACAGTGAAACAGTCTGAGGCAATCAGTTTAGTCCAAAATTTCTGTAGGAATGGACAGGATTGGTCAGACTTTAAGATGGAGTGGTGTGGATTTGTCAAGAATTTTCTTGGAAGCAGGGACGATTGGTCTAGAATTCCTTTGGGAGCCATAAGAACATTCTGGGGGAATAGGCAGGATTTGTTGAGAATTCCTCTAAAAAAAAGTAGGCAGGATTGATCAGACTTTCTGAGGGAGTGGGCAGATTTGTCAAGATTTCCTTCAAGTCAGGCAAGATTGGTCAAGATTTCCTTTAGGAGTCAGAAGAACTGGTCAGATTTTCTGAGGGAGTGGACACATTTGGTCTATAATTCCTTTAGGAATGGGCAGGATTGGACAAACGTTTTAAGAAAATGGGCAGTATCGGTCAGTCTGACGGAGTTTCTTTTGGAATCAGGTAAGATTGGTAAGGTTTGGTCTACTATTTTGAGGGAATAGGCAGGATTTGTCAAAGAAATCCTTTGGGATAGGCAAGATCAAGAATTCCTTTGGACAGAATATTTCTGAGGGGCGTGGTAGAGATTTGACAAGAATACCTTTGGGAGTAATTGGTCAGAATCTCAGTGGGTGTGGACAAGGTTGATCAAATTTTCTGATCCCTATATTATATAAATATATATATATATATATATATATATATATATATATATATATAAATATATATATAAAAAGTATACACACACACACCCTCCTCCATAAATGCCTTGAATCTTAAATCATTAAGCATTAATCCTCTTTTGATTTTATAACACAACGTAAATATAAATCTTACCCTCTGTGCTTTTAATAAATAAATACATCAGTATCCTGGCAATTAAAGGCAAGTTTTTGTGTGTGCCGGTAATTGAATGATGCTGAGTTGATGCCGAAGGTATAAGAGCGATATAGCATGGTTCACTCAAGTGTATAAGTGTCGTGCTGAATGAGCTTAGGTTCATTCCGTACATGTGCTGTTCCTGCCTGAAGTGTGGCCAGATGACTGTAGCTCCGCCACAGTTAAGGAATCCATTTATTCACTATAAATAAACATAATCTAGTACACTTCTGCTATTCTTGCTGTACATACACAATATTCACAGACATACACACACAGCACTAAAAAGCAGAGAAGAATCTGTGCTGATGGCTATGGAACACTATCCTGGCTGGGTTACACTCATTGTTTTATTTTGGTACAAGTGTCTTGTTTTATGTTGAATCCAGTGCTATTTATAAAGAATTAAATATTACATGTTTAAAGGTGAGTGTTTGCAGCGTGTATGTCTGTGTGCTTCCTTGGCCTGCTGCAAGCCAAGAAATTATATCGAATCCACTATAGCTCACACGTGCAGGTCCTGGCTAGAGCTTCTGATTTCAGTTTTTACAAAAGACATGTGCCTATTTTTGTTATTACAAATTGACACCTGAGTTAGGAGTAGAAGAAAAAAATGTGTAAAATCTTGACCAGAACTGCCCACAGATTGATCTTTCACCCCAGTCTTTATTACAGGGCTTCTACAGCTCATCACTAATACAATACTGATTCAGCCTATGTACGAATGGGTAATATGCTACCGCAATATGATTTCTTGGAGGTGAAAAATATGCAGGTGCAGGAACATGGGACTCGAGATTAAGCTGAGGATTTTTCTTAAGCCCTTCCAGAAACAGACCCCACAGCAGAAAATTGGCCAAAATGGCAAAACAGAAAGAAAAAAAAATAGTGTTGAGGTTATATTTAATTATACCACAGATTATAATATTATAATATTTTATAATAATAATAATTTTTTTTTATAGGAAGTATGTATATAAGGTTATAAACGGTGAATAATAAATGTGTTTTAAAAATGTCTTATTTACTAAGATAAATTGTTGATATAGTGGAGTTTTCAGTGAGTCTCCAGTGTCACTGCTTTGTAATAGTCAGCTGTAGTAAAGGTTACCACCATGAGAAAGTCCTTTTTACAATATCCCTGTTACAAGAATTGCAAAATTGCAATTATTTTTCTCTACAAGAGAAAGCGAGGAAACGGCTGCATACAGCTGCTATAATGCTAGCGATACCATGTTCTTTAATAAAAAAGAAATACATGGTATTCAGTGAAACCACTGCTACCGGCTTCGTGCTGCTTTCTAGCTTGAAATGTTGCTAGTGTTTACAAATGTACAAACTTTACACAGAAAATCACGCTCGGTAAAAGTCCTTGCTTACTCTCTCACAAACACACACCCACACAATCCTACACACACAAACACACTCGAGTTGGCAGGATCTGTGAGTTTATAACAGAGTTATGAGGTCAGATAGCGGTCAGCTACACACACCTCATACACAAATAAGCCTTGTGATGTATGCGAGTGCTTGTGCGTATGAAAATTGGTAACATATGCGGAAAAACGATTGTGCATGAGCAATGCCAACGTTCAGCCTCACTCACTCACATACACTCAATAATTAAAGACTTAAACATATTGCTGCTGCACAGCACAGAGGAGTTTAGTTTATATAAGGTTTAGTTTATATAGTTTAGTTTATATATCGTTTCATTATGCAGGAAAAACAAATACACATACATAAAGATAAAAAGCTCACACTTGCCCTGCATCACATGTGATGCTTCTGCTGACAAAATCTAGTCTTTAAATAAAGACATATTCCTTTGGAAAAATTCACAAACCCTTTTACATTTAGAGCTGGCTGGATTGTCATTGTCAGGAAAAAGTCCGTATAAAAGCTTCACTGTCCATAGGCTGAAGGCAGAAGAGTATGTGCTACAGGCTGAAAGGCCGCACAGGCCGAAGAAAAGAACAGACAGGATTATAGCATACCTCAGACAATTGAAACACAGGAAGAGCTGTACGTGTGTGTGTGTGTGTGTGAGAAAGATATTTAGTTCAGGAAGGTGATTCACAGGTCCCAGTATCCAAAAGGCACTGTAGTGTCTATCTGAACTGTAGTATCTAAACTGGATAGTGTGTAATGTTCATTGTAGCACTTTTCGTAGTATTTTGGCTGGAAGGTCTTCCAGAAACGCATTGTCATTAATTCAGCCATACACCTAATCCTTCAGGCTATAAAGTGGATAAAGTTTTCATTATACAAACATCGCTCTTAGGTGTGCAGCTCTCACTTTTACTCTTGTGCAGTCTGAGAGAACCCTACGAGCCTCTGACCTATGTTGGAGTGTGTGTGTGTGTGTGTGTGGAGTCCACACTTGATGCTGCAGGCCACTGCTAAGGCACACACAGAGGCAAACGCCTTTAAAGGCTTGGCGGTGTACGTATTAAGGCATGTGTGTTCCCGGATGTCAGTCTCCTGCATTTCACATGTTGTGAGGGAAGTTTTTAGTTGGCTGTTGAGCGTACCACTGCTGCCGCTGTTTGCGCATGTCGAGTTCAGTGAGCAGCGCCTGACGGTAAGCTTCGTATGATTTAACGATGCGCTCCAGCTCCTTCATGAACAGCAGCTTCAGCATGCCCTGATACGTGTCCAGATCCATTAGCTGGAACAGCTCCCATTTTAGGATGTGGTCATACCTAAGACAGGAAATAAGAGGCTAGCATGATACAATGGCGAATAAAAAAAAGAGAAAAAAAGACGATAGCCGTCAACTGGATAAAGCAGTGATGTTTAGCACCGTACCCCTGCATCAAAGCAAGCTGGAAAGCCAGCAGGGCTACATTTCTCAAGATCACTGCTTTATTCATAGAGCTCAGTGCATGTGGAGCTTTTTACTCTGTAACCTCCTTTATAATCTGAGTTCATAACACAGAGCAGTGATTCTGGCACTGGCAATGACATTTTAATCAAGATTTTCTTAAGGGTATGCAAATGAGTTATGGCAGATCTACTTCTGTTTCTCATTGTATACACTGGAAAATAAAAATAGCTGAAGGGTGAATGGCCACAAGTGACAACACAGTAACCTGACACTTCTTAGTAAGAACACAAAGTAAAGATCAGACTGTAGAGAACAGACCATGCCAATGTTCAGCTCTCCACTTGCAACCAAGGTGTTCTTTTTACACCAATGCATGGCAAGATTTCTTAAACTTTTGGATTTCTATATCGAACAGCAAACTGTTAGATTAAAATAGTGAGCACTTGAATTATGTATTTATAAGAGGGTGCTTTAATACAGCATAATTCATTGGTTCATTTTGTTCAGACAACAATTACAGTAGAGTCAGAGAAGAAAAAAAAAAAGAAAAAAAAGAAAACACAGATGGCCTGTGGTAACCTTTATGCATTGAGGGGGCTTCTAAAGTGACCAATAAACCCAGCTCATTAGTGTACAAAAATCTGAGTGTGTGTACATGTGTGTGAACTCACTTAAGAGGTGCTCTGGCATAGACCTGGAGCCAGTCAGGGATCTCAGCGGTGTGGTAGGGGTTTGCTGGCACTAGCACCGGCTGATTCCGCTCTGGAGGACGGGGCTGGTAAGTGATTGGTGGAGGTAGGGGCGGAGGCTGGTCATAGCGTGGAACACTGATGGCCGGGGCAGATGGAAAATGAATAAGATGCATTAGAGCCAGACCAAAAACCCAGAGGTTCAGAGTATGGTTTAAAATATTTCTGAATAGCAGCAATGTCAATACGAGAGTGTGAACCTTTGTGAAACACTAGCCAGATAGCATTGTTGTTTGACAGAACTTTTAAACTCTTCACAGCTCCGTCACACAGGCGCCACACACACACACACACACATATATACCTGGGAGCACACGGGTGCCTGTATTGAGCCCGTTTGTTGATGTGGTCGACATAATAAACTCCAAACTCTGCAGACTCCACCCTCTCCCAGCCAGGTGGAAGCCCCTCCCTCTCCAGCGGGTGACTCCAGTGAGTAGTGTTTGTGTTGTGGTCGATGTAGTACTTTCTGCCTCGAATCGTCCAATCAACCGTCCAGCCAGGTGGAAGGGCCGTCTCTTCTCCACTCAAACTTGCCAGATTGCCTAAAGACTTTGCCTGCATGCGTCCAATAGCTACAAAATCACACAGGCGCACACACACACACACTTCTTACAACAGCAGTACTATTAATATTACAGTTAAACATTGGGGCTAGACACTATTGCATTATGATTTATACGTGTTCTACTTTGTTTGACAAAATAAGATTACTGCATGTGAACAAAAAAAAGGCACATCCTTCCAATCCTCCCAGCAAAATGTCACATCGTCATGAATGTGACTTTCATTTCCTCCTTGGAAAAGAAATGCTATTGTATCAGTGCAGATAATACAGGAGAGCTACATGTGCAATCAAACATCTGCTGTTGATTCTGGGATTTTGGCCTGTTTTGGGAGACTCTCCAAGGGGATAGGAGAGAGAGTGTGTGTGTGTGCATATGTGTGTGTGTGTCACTGTATGCATATGTGTGTGTATGTGTCTCCAAGGCATCTGGGAGTAAGTGCCATTTCTGAGTTGGAATTTTCTCATCATTCTGACAAAATAAAAGAGAGGGGAAACAGAGCCAAGAGATTAAGTGTGTTGGAGCTTATAGTCAGTCAAGGAAGTGTCAGAATTTCACTGCTCAGTCGATGTGAAGCACACTGAAACACAAGATGCTAGAAAATAAAAAAAATACACTCTCAATCACTGCCTGAAGACTTTGCCTTCTATGATGGTAGATTCTGCAGCTGGGTGAGACCATGCACGTCAATGAGCATATTTGTGTATGTGTATTTGTGTGTGTGTGTGTGTGTGTGAGAGAGAGTCTTAGGCAGGGATGGAATGTGAGGAAAACCATGCTCTTCGCCTCCTACTGCAGAAGGAGAACATTCCTTCTTGCTCTAACACACAGACACACTGCAATTATACTCATTCTTTTCATCACAATTCTGAAAGGTCGGTACCTTCAACTTTAAACCGACACGCAACTGAAACTGTTTTGTGTAAAAATGGCAGTTTAATACAGCTGAATCTGTCCAGTTCATCTCTAGCCAGGATGTCTCTTCACACACAGTGTTTACATTAACCCCATCACACACTGATCACTCTAAATGTTAGCTGGTGTAACAGGATTTATTAAATCATTCAAGTTCAGCTGCAGATTCTGAAAGAAGTGTTGATATGTAACCTGAATTCATAACTGTGTTGAACTCCTGTTTACATGCACACTATATGTAATAAAATTGAAAGTTAAGAGCATGCAAGAAGCTGCATATAGTTTTATATAACATATATATATATATATATATATAGTGTTATATAAGTGTTATATAACAACAAAAAAACTGCAAGTAGTTAACAGTACCTCATCATGTTAGTCTTATGTCTCTAACAAAAGTCTTAAGCTGCGTCCCAATTCATCTACTTAAACTATGCACTAAAAGTATGTATTCTTTTGTGCAAAGAAAAAGTATATACTTTTGAGTGTGTAGCAAAAACAGTATGCAAGTACCGAGACGTGTCATGGATCAGAAAAGTTGCCTAATTATGCACACCATCACCAGAAACTCTTCAGTGCATTTCAGCTTTCCTCCATTCATTAATCCCTTATAACCTTAATACTATATACTGTAATTTACCATTTTTCCATTCTCTATAAATTGCACGCAAAATAAAAATGCGACACAAACCATAACATGCAAGGAATTGTGAGCAACATAGGCTGAAAAAGCGTGCATGGATCCACATTTCGATCCACACAAAATTTACCAGTAATAGTAGACCATGTACTTTTGGGATACTCATTTCAACATACTATGATTTGGGATGACAAATTCTAATCCCAGTTACTATTTAGACCAGATAGTAAGCGGACTGGGAAAACTGAAAGTATCAGCAAAACCTCCTCCCAAATATCCTGATTAAATAGCCATGCAGCAATTATGTGTGTTTGCCTTCAAATATTAGTTGAATAGGTCTCACCCTCATCCATCCTTACTATGATGTTTCTACACAGAGTCATTTTTTTCCACCCACCACAGTGTGTGTTATGGGGTAAACAAAGGTGCCCCAGAATGTCTGGAAAGATCCAGAATCAGATTCATGATACGATTTACACATTCTATTTAAAATGTTATTAAACTGATTACGTACCTTGTATTAAATGATGAAAGCCTTGTTTAGATCGGCCTCACACACTTTACTCTGTTATGATTTCAGTGTATACGCTAGTGATGCTATGTTGCTGTAGAAGCGTGAACATCAGAACAAGCCATGATGACCTGAAGTCTCATTTAGCAATTCAGTGGAATCTGAGATAGGGTCTCCTTCACAGCTGTTTCAAGTAGTCTACTTTTAAAAGAGCATGGGAAGCAGAGATGCTGAGGACGCTGCAAACCCTCAATTATCATTTAACTGAACATTTGAAGTAGTTTTTGACTGTGTACGTCAGAGATAGTGTTTCAATTATTGCACAGCAATTGTCAACCATTTTTTTTTACATTTAATTTATGTTATGTTTTAGAAACTTTCTAGCTTCTCTATAACATGACCATATGAGCTACAGTCCTCTACTGAGCACTTGAAGCCTCAAGACCATTTTTCAGCTTTCAACATTTTTCAGTATTCAACATTTTCTCTTATTTCATATGGGGTATTTGTTAAATTATAAACAATTTATTAAAAGTTTTGGGAAACCCCTCCAAATGATTGAATTCAGGTGTTGTTTTTCAGGGGTTGGGCTTGGCCCCTTAGTTCCAGTGGAAGGAACTCTTAAGGCTTCAGCATACCAAGACATTTTGGACAATTTCATGCTCCCAACTTTATGGGAACAGTTTGGGGATGATCCCTTCCTGTTCCAACATGACTGCAGACCAGTGCACAAAGCAAGGTCCATAAAGACATGGATGGGCGAGTTTGGTGTGGAGGAACTTCTCATAGTCCTGACCTCAACCTCATAGAACCCCTTTGGGATGAATTTGAGCGGAGACTGTGAGCCATTCCAAAACTGGGACGTCTGCCTTTACATGCACATGAATTTAATACGGAGTTGGTCCGCCCTTTGCATCTATAACAGCTTCAAGTCTCGGAAGGCTTTCCACAAGGTTTAGGAGTGTATTTATGGAAATTGTTTGACCATTCCTCTAGAAGCGCATTTGTGAGGTCAGGCACTCATGCTGGACGAGAAGGTCTGGCTCACAGTCTCCGCTCTAATTCATTTGGAGGGGTGTTCCAATACTTTTGGCTATATAAGTGTATAATGGTTAAGCTACTTTAGTGCTCAAGTTACAACATTACCATTACACTACAAAACCTAATTATTGATAGTCACTTATTCAAGACCCTTAACAGGCAACAATTATGAAAATATGATTATAGAGTGCTTTGGATTTCTACATGCCTACAATCCTTAAACATTTGCATAGAAATACATGATTTTGAAACCGAACCCCTTCCACAGTACATCATCATTACGCTGTGGATTAATAAGTGCACTTGCGGCAAGATTCGTACCACTTTTGGAAAACTGAATCATCACACACTTTTTGGCCTTTTTCTACTTTCAGCAGCTTTCTCAACATCACTGTCCCACACAACCCTAATTTCTAGGATATTTTACTGTAACTGATGAGTCTGAATAGAGCGAGGTGAAGTAGGAACAAATGTGCAAACTGATTGCAAGGACCGCATCTGTGCAAACTCATCACATAGGGTCAATTATTTGGAAATTTTACGAAGCATTATTAAAAGTAAAATTTAAAATTTCGCTTTTAAAAATACATACAAGAGAAGTGTGGGAACATTGACCAGGCTGTTTTCATGAGAAAACCTGACCTGGTCTTGGAGAAGGAGAGCGATGGATAAGTATAGTGTGTATTTATAGCAGCATAGCTGATGTCTTTGGCATGTGTCAGTTATTTAACTCTGGGTGGAGACAACTGCTTAATGCAAAAGCTCACATTAACACACACAAACACAACCACACACACAACACCTATTACAGATACGCACACCTAGCCTACAGCATCCACTACACCTGACTAGCCAGTCACTTTCATACCAATCTGCCAAGTATGACCGCAAGGCTGACCTCTCCTCAAATACACTACCATTATAGCTATAAATTATATATACACTGCAATTGTACATGTCCAAAAAGTGTTCTCCTCTCTCTCTCTCTGCACTGTAATGTGAGGACCTGTGTTATAAGCTCACCCAATCACACATGCAAAAGATCTAGAACTGCATGCTGGTAATCCCTCCAAAGGAATGGACATTAGTTGCACAATATGACTGAGAAAACGGATGTAGATTTTTCTGGGTGTGTGTGTGTCTACTGTCAAAGATTTGTTTAGAGCAGTCCTCCCACGCCAATGTCATATTACTAACTGCCCCAAGCCTAATCATATGACTGCTGAATCTGATAGGACTACTGATGTTTGCCTTTTATTATTTATACTCACACAAAAACACTCACACACTGCATAACATTCAGCAATATTTACAATATTCGGCTTGATGTTAATGGCTGTGAGGTGATATGCATTTACTGACAACTTTATTACTGATCAGCAGGAAGCTGTTTATTCAGACTCATCTGAAGATGTAAATAAAGCCATCAGGCATACATCAGGACTCGAGACTCGACTCGGACCAGAGCCTCTTAGACTCTGCCTCTGACCGGGACTTTAAGATTTTGCTCTGTTGTATAAACAGCCTATAACAGAATGTTCTCTCAATACAAAAATGTTACACAAATTATACTAGCACAGCATACAGGAATTCATTTAAGCATGAAGCTTCTCCTGATAAATTACATAAGCAGTGTTTTTCTAAACGTTGTTACGGGGGTGAAAATCACACTGAAAAAAATCATACTCAATTCCAGAAATGTTAACATATTTTACTAGTCACTTCAGCTTAGTCCAAGCCACAAAACACAGCCAGGGTTAGGGTTATAAATAATGTCAAACTAAATCTACCCACATTCAAAATATTTGAATATTATATTTGCACTAAGGGAGTCAAATGATTATTTTAACATGTCCCTTGAAGCATTTACCCCTGCATTTAAATAAACCTAAAAAGTAAATAATCTGTAGCTGTAGCCGATCCTATATATTCCTGTACTACTGCTGTCTAGACATCTATCGCTTCATTCACATTAGACAGAGGCATGCTGGGTAAACTCACTGTTCTCACCTGCAGGGGGGCGACTGTGAGGTTGGGGTGTCTGGGGCTGTGTAGGGCCTCGTGGATAATTGAGTTCGCTGTGCTCGTAATATCTGTAGTCGTCGTGGAAGTGATCAGGTCGGCGTGTGCGTCTGGGCTGGTTATCGTAGTACGCCTCGGGGGGATAGTAGTAACGGGCCACATCTCCGTTCTCAGTTATCGGTCCACCATCGCTGATGAATGATGGGGTAGAAGAGGAGTAGTCGTGAGGGAGGTCAGAGAGCGAGCGTGGAAGATACGTTGGTGCAGACAAACGATGGCTGTCTCTCCGTGAAACCTCATGCTGAGGCCGAGGTGTTGCGTTCCGCAGGAAACTCTTTCGTCCACCTGCGTCCGTCCCTGCTGCCGAACTCAGTGGGTACACGCTGGCACCAGGTACCGCTGGGGCTTCGGTCAATGGCACCTCTACTCGCCGTGGAATCGTTGGCCCATGACGGATAAACGAGGGCATAAGATCTGCGAGGAAAATTAGCAAATAGACAACCTAGGTTCATTTCAAGGATCTGTTTTATATCAGTCAACACCACACACTTTCACCACATAAAATGCTTCAGTGTAATGGATGGAAAAATGTCAAATCCAACCCAATACCGTGCCAGGATTTTAAGCCAGTTTTGCATCTTCAGTGCAAAAATAAAGGGCATTCGTGAAGGAAATATGTTCTTATCCTTCAGTTTTTTACTTGTATTGTCTGTCAGTAGTCTGGGTATAGCAAAGTGACCTTGGGTTTGAGAATGTCATTGTAGAAGTTGTATAAGAAACAATCTAAAAACATAAGAAATACACCATTACATTTCTTGCACTGGATTTGACAACATTCTTTAAAACCTTCTCATTAAAACACAACACAAACCTACAGACTCGATTACACATGAACATTAAACAGTATCAAAACTCACCAGGACAATACATTTGATCTTTTGCGTGTTTTTTTAATTTATTTTATTTTAAAGAAAAGTTACACGTTTATAAATCCAGCTTATTTGACCTAATCAGAGTTACTCACTCCTGAGCAGAGGAGACGTCTCCTTCTTCACATACTTCCCCTGGACCTCTGCTGGTTTGGACGCTTCGTTCTTACTTTTCTTCCTCGGGAGCATCATAGCTCAGTGAAAGTAGGAGATATTAATGTGGCAAAAACATTTTGTTGATGGTTTCCTGAAACGTAGTTCGTCTACAGCACTCATTTTTAACTCGAGCGAGGACCGAACCTGAGGCGAAGTTATCAAGCTAAGTTATCAACTTCGCACTAGACCTCAGAGCAGCCTTCGCTAGCTAACGTTAGCTGAAACAACAACAAAACAGACGACGAGCTCGCTAGCTCAGTTTACACTTTTAACACTTTTAATCTGACTTACATTATCACAGCTAATGAAAAACTGCCCCTCAGCCGATCTACGCGTCTAGCGAGTGCGATTACTACAGGACTAAAGGAGTCGAAGATATCAAATAAGTTGAGTGGTCAAAGTTATAGTAGGCTCCAGCCTGTTGCTCTGTACCCAGCCCATACAACCCAGGTTGCCAGATCTGCGATAAAAAAAACGCAGCTTGATAAACACTATATTTCCAAAAGTTTTGGGACACCCTTCCAAATCATTGAATTCAGGTGTTGTTTTTCAGGGGTTGGGTTTGGCAACTTAGCTCCAATGAAAGAAACTCTTAATGCTTCAGCATGCCAAGACATTTTGGACAATTTCATGCTCCCAGCTTTGTGGGAACAGTTTGGGGATGATCCCTTCCTGTTCCAACATGACTGCTCACCAGTGCACAAAGCAAGGTCCATAAAGACATGGATGAGTGAGTTTGGTGTTGTGGAACTTGACTGGCCTGCACAGAGTCCTGACCTCAACCTGATAGAACACCTTTGGGAGAAATTAGAACGGAGACTGCAAGTCTGCCTTTACATGCACATGAATGTAATATGGAGTTGGCCTGCCCTTTGCAGCTATAACAGCTTCAGCTCTTCTGGGAAGGCTTTCCACAAGGTTTAAGAGAGTGTTTATGGAAATTTTTGACCATTCCTCTAGAAACGCATTTGTGAGGTCAAGGCACAGGGTCAGGTTGGACAGGAAGGCCTGGCTTGCAGTCTCTGCTCTAATTCATCCCAAAGGTGTTCTATCGGGTTGAGGTCAGGACTCTGTGAAGTTCCTCCACACCAAACTTGATCATCTGTATCTTTATGGACCTTGCTTTGGGCACTGGTGCGCAGTCCAAAATGTCTTGGTATGCTGAAGCATTAAGAGTTCTTCTCACTGGAACTAAGGGGCCAAGATCAACCCCTGAAAAATAACACCTGAATTCAATCATTTGGAGAGGTGTCCCAAAACCTTTGGCAATATAGTGTATTTGTAATATCTAATATCACAAGCAGGACTTACACCACAATATCTTTCAGTGAGTAAATGTTTAAATACCCTTTCAAACTACTTTATACTTCATAGATACAAATAATATTGTGGACTGAAACAAGTTATTGGTTCTTGTTATAATTAACGTTATGGCAGCTAATAACATTCCCTCAAAAGCTTCCTAAATCTTTTTGTTCTCCCTCTTTGGAAATTAAAGTTAATATATGTCACAATTTATCATATTACAAAAAAAAAAAAAAAAAAAATCACAAAACCACTAAGAAATCTGTTCTGAAGACTAATGGCTATTAGAAAACTTTGATCCATAAATAAACATCTTACCATATCAATTATATGTTTTTATTGAATAACAGCATTAATAAAATAAATCTATTTATTAAAAAACACACGAAAGAGTGGTTACAACAGAAAAAGAAAAACTCAATATTTAATATAAACATGTGATGTGTCTTGTACAGAAATCATTCACTTCTGCATGGATTCTTTGCATGTAGTCACGCGGTCTATAGTGAATTTTTCCTTACATATTGAACACACCACCTTGCCCGATCATCACATCTGCAAACAGCTGTAATTAATCTAATCTATTGTATTCACCCGTTCTCGGCACACACTAATTAGGAACAATTAAAAAATTTAACATATAACTGTAGTTAAGAGGGTGCTAATTTTACTCATCTGGCAACACGGTATACAGCGCTCTGTCTCCCTCTGGCCGCTCCGCAAGGATTTGTGGGAAAATTGACGCATGGACAGTGCTCACGGATTTTTTTGCGCTTAGTTCTTCCTTAAACACTCAGAGGAAAAATCACACGAAGTCCTGCTCTCAATTCATCCTCCTGGAAAACTCCTGAACTACTTACGTTTACACTCTTACTAGTTCGTATAGAGAGTGAATTTAGATCAAGCTGAAATTCAGAGTAATTGCATCATTAAATATGTATTATTATTATCATCATCATCATCATCATCATCATCATTATTATTATTATTAATTATAAGTCACATTACAAAAGACTGTTTTAAATACTTCATTATTATTATCATGATCATCATTAATAATAATAATAATTATTATTATTATTCTTCATAATATGGCACATTACAAAAGACAAAATTTATTATATTATTTATATATTATTATTATATTATATATTTATATTATTTATATATTATTATTATTCATAATACGGCACATTACAAAAGACAAAATTTATTATATTATTTATATATTATTATTATTATTATTATTATTAATTATAAGTCACATTACAAAAGACTGTTTTAAATACTTCATTATTATTATCATGATCATCATTAATAATAATAATTATTATTATTCTTCATAATATGGCACATTACAAAAGACAAAATTTATTATTTTATATATTATTATTATTATTATTATTATTATATATTTATATTATTTATATATTATTATTATTATTAATTATAAGTCACATTACAAAAGACTGTTTTAAATACTTCATTATTATTATCATGATCATTAATAATAATAATAATTATTATTATTCTTCATAATATGGCACATTACAAAAGAAAATTTATTATATTATTTATATATTATTATTATATTATATATTTATATTATTTATATATTATTATTATTCATAATACGGCACATTACAAAATGTTTTAAATACTTCGTTTGTTTTCAATCATTATTAACATAATGGATTACAGATTATTGAAAATTTGATAATTCATTTATTCAATTATACTTATGTCATTTTTTTCACAGGATTCGATTTCCACATTTGATTTATTCCACACCATTTCCTTAGATTCATGTGATCTTCCTTCTTCAAACACTTAATTTATTTCCACTTGTATTTGTTATAACATATGGCTCACATGATGTAAGATATTTACTTGAGTGCATTTCTGTGCATAACATACTGAAATGTACATGTTCACATGATAACATTCACTTAACATTTGAAAAGATTAAGATCACATATAGTGTATAATGTATGTGATTGGGCTGTAAGGAAATCCCATGACGCTCTTCCTCATTATGAATAACATACAATGCTTTAGCAGGCCTATGCTGCAACAGGAAACCTTCACACTCACAAAGAGAAAATGATCACACGGACACCTTCTTCTGTACAACTATTTTACTGCTTCACATAATTCACAATAACCCAGCACACTGTCAGGCACTTGGCTGAGTAACAGCAGCTCTTGTCAGGTAGCGTCTGGACAGTCTGGATACTGTTAACTGAGCCAGTGACAGTTGGAAAAATCTCTTTGGTTCTGCTGAATAGCAACACCTCAGACACTGTAATACAAATACTTCCTGTTTCAGCACTATGTTGTTTTATTACAGGCTTACATTCACTGCCAGATTTAGGAGACCTTAGGTTTACAAAAATGCTGGTTAGGACTTTTAAAAGTGGTCCTTGTCTATTTATAAAATTAATGAAAATAAAAATGGTAATACTTTAATGAACACCTGCACAGTATGTACAATTCATTTACAAAAAGGAAAATATATATAACAGACATTGCTGAAGCTCCATGCCAGCACACAAGAGGCAGGCTTTAACTGAAAGCAATCTATTATAGAAAATCGAAACTAATACTGCTCATGGAGAGAGGGGAAAAACACTTATTATTATAAACATAATATTACCATATTGCTCATAGAGAAAGTGCACTTTGCCATTAGGATGGTTTTAGGGGTTGGTGACTGAACTAAGAGTCCATCCCACATCTCTATAAGGAAATTTAACAGTCAGAGAATTCATCTGTAACAAAACCATACAGGAAAAACAGGGAATGACATTGTTTCAATTACATATAAAGAAAAATAATCTTCAATTTGTAAGAATATAATAATTAAGTGCAAATAGGTAACTGGAATAGTTCTTGACTTATGTAAAATAATACAAATAAATTGTTATAAAATTGACATACTAAAAGAAATTCATAATTTCACTTTATAAACCTTGATTTAGAATTATACCTTAGTGATGGAGAAAATCAGAAGTCTGATTTTTATTTTTAATAAGGGGTTCTTGTGCTTTCTGAATCCTAAAATTAAAAAAATAATAATATAAAAGTAATAATAATACCTTTGCAAAACTGATATTCATAATATTACTGTCGAGGTTCTGTGTATTAAGCAGTTTTCTGGCCCAAAAACACACCCCATCCCCAACCAGAATGAAGTCGCTCAGTGCATGATTTTCTTAAAGCCAACTCGCAAGAGAGACGACAGTTTCAACAGAAAAGGTGGGGTCAGTGTTTCCATGGCAACTGCTCTATAACTCACAAACTGCATCTTTAAGGAAGCACAAATACCCGTGCTGTTAGAAAGAGCAGATTTAATACATTTAGGTATTTTTTCCCAGCATATGCACCAGAAAGGTCTAACCAGACAATCTGAATACTCAGACAGAGTGTCTTTCCTCTGTGTGCTTTTTGGTAGTATTTATGTCAAGAAAGATTGATGGCTTCATTTGGAAAAACATGACCTCTAATGTCTTAAAATAAAAACAAATAAATAGCACAGAAAAATATATTAAAAACTATGAAATGGGTTTTCAGGAGCGGGTCACGTGGTACGGCACAGGCATTAGTGGCGAGGGACTGAGCTCACGAACGATCTTATTGAGGCTGGAGATTTTCTCCTCCAGGAGGTAATTCTTCTTTTCTGTCACCTTCTGCCTCTGCTCACTCACTTCCAGAGCCTTCAAAAGGTGTGCATTCTCCACATAAAGATCCTTGATCAACACGTCTGCTTTACTGTTCTTATTCATCTGCAGGGGAAGAGGAAAAGTAAAAGACTGAGCAATTTTGCTAGAGGAAAAAATCTAATCGGTGCAGTATAAGTGAGTTTGTGTGTAAATGTTGCTATGTACCTGTTCCTTCAGCTGGGAAACCTTCTCCTGCAACAATAGTTTGACATTTCGGAGTGTGAGCTCCACCTCCTTCATCCTCTCCTCCATCTTTAACAGCGCCATTTCCTTTTCTTTCTGTAAGCAAATAACAGAAATACAGATATTCAGAGAGCTGCTTTAAGCATGATCAGTCTGATTAGAAAAACAGTTGGCAAAATATTCTATTCTATTCTATTCTATTCTATTCTATTCTATTCTATTCTATTCTATTCATAGTAAGGTGTATTAGTCATTATATAATCATTTTGTCAGCAGAAAGGGATAAATAATTGAAATAAACTCAATTACAAATTTACCCTGGTTCTTTATTTGGTCTCAGCATCACAAAATTATTAATACTTTTAGGTGTAGAGAAATAACACACAAACCACAAAATAAATAATAAAACATAAATAATAAAACTTTAACTAATAAATAAATCAAATATAAAAATAAAAATTACTCAAATTTAATAACTTAAATAAACAAATAATTAACTTCATAGACCCTACGCATGAAATCCATTCTATCGAATGACATTAAAAATAAAAAAAACACACAGACCAGAATTTCTACACAGTACAGCAGGTGAGACACTAAAACAACCACTGATTAGACACTTCACTTAGACAGGCTGCTAGCATTGTCTATTCAGCTCTTACACACAGACATACACAACAGTAGTGTAACAAACTGAGCCCACAACATGAAAAAACAGCTCTACAAAAAAAAAGACATCACTAAACAAATACAATACACGTCTTCAGTTTTTGCAGTAAGAAAACGTAAATGTAAAATCATTCAACAAGCAAAACACCCTCAGAGAATAACTAAAAAAAAAACCACGTAATTAATGTGAGTGTAAACGGTGTAAATTACACACAACGGGGTGACATGATAGACATTTCACACATTTCTACATTGAAAGAACAATGAAACCATCTGCTTTTGCTTTAAAATGCACCACTGATCTTATACACTGGAATGGATGACTAGGTGGCAGGCTGAAAAAGTCAGCGTCACACACACACACACACACACACACACACACACACACACACACACACACGACTGCCACTCAGTGGCCGAATCGTTCATTACACCATTCCTGCCATGACCTCTCAGAGACGTACTCAAGAATAGCCCCACGTGAAGGACGAAAAAAAAAACTACTGACATACATACAGAATAAATAAAATGCGTGTCTGAATGTAAGAGAGGGCAGGAAGAGGTCAGCGATTGGATAATATGGTATGAAGTTTAGAGGTGATTCATAAGCCACCACTCCTCCGGTGGCTGTCGAAGTGATGAGGCTGCTGCTCTGGGGTTACCTGCAGAAAGAACACACAGCTCTATATTCACACACACCAGGACACACTCGCGCACAACTGCTATTTGGTCCTGAGACACCTCATCCCAAATGAATATCCCTGCATTCACACCAGCAAGCGACGAGCAAGCAGCAAGCCCTTTGTGAAAAAGATTGGATACCCTTGGTTTATATAATCTATATACTGTCTTTAAAGCCAATAACAAATGAAAGTGTAATCCTGACTAATCAACCTGGCCACTATACCACCATCAGTTGGCTACAGATGGCATAAATTCTCACTGTGTATTTGAATATGCCACAATATCATAATTAGGCTTTCAGGATTTTTTATTTTTTTTCATTTCATTGTCTGTACCGCTTATCCGATCTATACTCGGGTCACGGGGAGCCTTGTGCCTATCTCAGGCGTCATCGGGCATCAAGGCAGGATACACCCTGGACAGAGTGCCAACCCATTGCAGGGTACACACACACACTCATTCACTCACGCAATCACACACTACAGGCAATTTAGAGACTCCAATCAGCCTAGAAGCATGTTTTTGGACTGTGGGAGGAAATCAGAGCACCCGGAGGAAACCCATCAAGCACGGGGAGAACATGCAAACTCCACACACACAGTGAGCGGGAGCGGGAGCAACTGTGCCACCAGCTTTCAGGATATATTTTATAATTACACAAATCTTAGGAAAAGAGAAATTCCATGCATTAATTTTTGATCATATATAGCCAACTGGATGAAAGAATTTTATCATCGAGTAGTATTATATACAAAATTAATATCAATCTACAGTGAGCTGTTATAGCCTAGGGTACATACCAGCTTTATCTATATTAATGGTTGCTTTGTCACTTGCGAGCGTGAATGGATTGTTAGGAAACATGATTGAAGATAGAAAAGACCACGTATATCAAATGACTCTTCATATCACTACAGAAATATAACAATTTTTTTTAAGCTTCTTTGACACCTTTAAAACATGAAATTGATCAGAGATTTGTTTATCATTCTCCAACGTGTTGAAGACAAACACATATTCTATATAGGTATGCATAGCAAATTTAGTTAGACTTGCAATAAGAACCAAGCAGGAACCATCACCACCAGGTGCCATATAGAAAAATGCATGCGTTCTGATGTGAACACAATACGATCAACAGCAGGTCAGTAGAGCAGGAGTGTTTCACATCATGAGAATCAGGACAGCAGCTCACACCACAGTAGCCCCAGTGCAGAAATGTGTATGTTGGTGTGTATGTGTATGTCTGCATGTTTAGATTACACATACACACACTCTTACATTAATATCTGGGTTCATGTCATCTCCACGGGGCTGACCACGCCGCTCCGCTGACATTCGCAGTGGTGATGGTGGCAACATGGCTAAAAGCTGAGCCTGTAGAGACAGAGAGCAGACCAATGTTTGGGCACAGTTTGGGAAAACACTGTTCTATGCATATACATGAGTGGATGAGTGTGTGTGTCTGTAAAGTGTAAAGACCTCCATCAGTTGTGCCTCTATTATTGTCTGTTTGTTCCTCAGTCTCTCATTCTCTTCATGAAGCTTCTCAAATTCTCTCTGCTCTTCCTTACTGTCACACGACTGTACGACAAACGGGGAGCCGAAAAGGTTAATGTCAATGATATGATCCACACATCCATCCATTGTTGTGGCCATATTAGGCCAGATTTTCCTTTGTGAAGAAGATACTTTGACACCTCAGTGTTAAGAAAACATACCCAAGTACCATGAAAATGTTTTATTTACTGGATAATGTTGTCTGAGCTATCTTTAAAAACATGGTGGTAATAACTTGAATCTGTGTAAGAATGTCTAAAACATTGCTAGCTGAAAGTTTTCTTGCAAAGGGAATGTCAGAGCTGGTGTTGGATAGTTACTCGTCATATTAATACAGGGTATGGCTTAATAACAGAGGTGAAACATCCACAGTTGAAACACAATTTTCTTTCTTCTAGTTGAGAGACCTGCACAGACTCAGCAAAACTGGACAGTTGAAGTCTTTTCAAAATCCAGTCGTCAGTAGTCCAGTTTTGGCAAGTCTGTGCTCACGATAGCCTCAGAGTATTATTGTCTGTCAGCTCAAACCAGTCTAATCATTCTACTCTGATACTGCTCATCAGCAAGCCTTTTCCACTCACAGTACTGTTGATCACTTAGTGTTTCTTGTTTTCTGCACCATTCTAGGTAAACTCTAGAGACCATTGTGTGTGTTTAAAATAAAATGAAGCTCTTGAACTGTATCTTTACTCAATGATCTGCCTGTATACCTGTACATATTAGGATATCCAATGTTCTTGTACAGTACATTACCTTATTGTGTAGCTGTGTATGCAGAGCCTCTATCTCTCGTCTCAGAGCTGATCTCTCCTGCTCAGCTGTCTTGGCCAAGCGTGCCTGGTTCTGCAGCTTCTGCTGTTTCACACTCAACACCAGCGCCTCCAACTGACGAGTCTGAGAAACATGAACGATAAAGTTCACATTAACAAGTTAAGTTATTGCATTAGAGTGACCTAAAGGCATATAACAGCTCTAACCTTCTCATGTGCAGAGCTGAGCTCTAGTCTTGCATCACTGATCTCTCGCTGTAGTCTCTGATTTTCTTCACGCAGCAAATTCAGCTCTGCCTCCATCAACCTAGACAGCTCCGGCCACACTCGCTTCCCCTGGTGTGAGCTGCCTGGGATACCAGATACAGACATCTCCGCCGGACGACACTGAGTGGAAATACAAAAAGAAAAAATTGAGATCGGTCAAGTGCCACCCAAACAGCTCTGACCCCTCAAGGCATGGACTTCAGAAGACCTCTGAAGATGTGCTGTGGTATCTGACACCAAGACGTCTGCAGCAGATGCTTTAAATCCTTCAAGTTGTGAGATGGGGCCTCCATATATTGGACTTGTTTGTCCAGCACATCCTAAAGATGGTCAATTGGGTTGAAATCTAGAAATTTTCGAGGCTGTGTCAACACCGAACACTTTGTCATGTTTTTCAATCCATTCCTGAACCATTTTTGCAGTGTGGCAGGGGGCACTATCTTACTGAAATAGGCCACTGCAATTAGCTTATGATTTAAAAGAAAAGGTGATTCATCTCCTGTCATTGCTCCATGGTCCAGTTCTGCACCATAGTCCATTTCACATCCCTATTTTAGGCACTTTTGGCAGTGGACAGGGGTCAGCATGGATACTCTGACTGGTCTGTAGCCCCATGCACAGCAAAATGCAATGCACTGTATGTTCTGACACATTTCTATTCTAGCCAGCATTAACTTTATCAGGAGCTCTTTTATGGCATCAGACTAGATGAGCTAGCCTTCACTCCCAACACACATCAATATGGTGTCAGGTGCACATGAATATAATTATAAGGATATTACAAGCTTCTATCTGATTATTTAAATATTCTATATAAAGATTTAGATTTTAAAATACTGACTCAATGTTCTGACCCTCATTGAGGTCAAAGCAGATTACATTGATTCATTTCCTACCTTTTCATTGGCATTCTGCAGCTGTTTATGCAGTGAGATCACTTCCTGTTTGAGAGTGTCTCGCTCTTGTTGCGTGATACGCAGGTCTGATTTCAGACGCGAGTTCTGCTGAGTCAGCTCTTGCAGTGTAAAATTCACTGCTTGGACCTATAAGAGAAACAGAAATGATAAATTCTCAGCAATTATTTTAATTCTCAGCAAAAAATGCTGAATTCTGCATATTGGTGTTCTTACCTTCTCCTGCGCCTTGATCATTTGTGTACGTAATGCTTGGTTATGTTTGTCGGCCATCTGTCTCTCTTGCAAGACTTGAGCCAGCTGAGTTTCAGCTGAACGAAGCTGAGCCATCTGCACACATATACAGATAATAGATTTGTTTAGAGATGCAACATTATTTATCAACACCCATTTAAACAACATATAAAAAAGGCATGTACCTTTTCCACACAGTGGTTCAGTTCTGCTCGTAAAAGCTTCTTCTCCTCTTCCAGCTTTTCAGTTTTGCTATGAGATGCTGCAAAATCTCCTTCCTCTATCTGTATAATGTGGTTATTAGAAGAAGACAATGGACATGAGTAAAGCTTAATGGGAAGAGTTGAAATGGTTGCCCAGTGAATATCCATCTCATACTCAGTATTTATACTGATTCCAATATTTGTTCATTATGTAAAATGTGCAAAGATTATCCCACTGTTAGAAAGTAGAATTTCCAACCTGAGTTGCTAGTCATGTCAATAAAAAGATGCCACCCCAGCCCCTGATATGATCAGATTTTGTTCTAGGCCAGCACCCCTTTGGTACTGGAACCAAACTTATTTTGTTGTGAATAGTTCATGATTTGGCAGCGTTTTCATAACAAGCTAATTATAAAATGTGTTTGTATAAGGGTCACCTTTTAGCTGGACCATAAATTAAGATAGTCAGTCATTGACTGTATACCAAAATAACAGGCATAAAAATTTACTCTATTACCAGCCGACGCAACATCATTAATGCCCTAGCCCTCACCTCACTCCTTTCATTGAAGGAACCATTTCCATGATGGAGCATCACTTCCTCAAGATTATGCTGAAGTGCGTCAACACTGAGTACATGCTTGGCATTCTGCTGCGACAAAGCATTGTTCTCCTGCTCTAGCTGCTTCCTACGACGACGCAGCTCAGAAATCTAAACAGAGAAGTATTTGACTTGTTACTACATACAGGACATTATGGTCACTGATTACGACTGATTAAGACATAGAGAAAGCATAAAGACTGCATTGCACAATAAACTGTGCATCAGTGTCTATTTCTGGGTGCTCACCTGCCTCTTCAGACCGTCAGCCATCTTCTGAGCAGCGTTTTTCTCCTTTCGGAAGTGCTCCACTTTAAGGCTACATGTAGACATTTGGTAATAATATTGTTAGCCAACAGGTCTTTAAACAAACAATTGTATTGTGTATAGAGTGAACTTGATCCTCACAGCAGTTCCTGTTGCTTCTCTTTCAGGTCGTCTTCTCTCAGTTCTGAGATACTCTGTTTCAGTAGGAGGTTTTCCTCAGCAAGACGTCCAGCTTCATTCCTACAGAGATATCAAAAGTTTGCATCACTCTTAACATTGCACATTTACTTAATTATAAGAATTTTTAATTCAAATGCAAATAATAAGATTGAAAGCTGAGGGGTTGACTAGCATTTAGGTTAAGACGATCATTCTAACTGCTCTCTAGTAACTGTACACCATTTCTTTAAAAGGGCCTTGAAGTTAACATACTTCTGTAATGATCAGGCATAAGATTATGACCATCTGCCTAATATTGTGCTGGTCCCCTTTTTGCTGCCTAAACAGCCCTGACCCATCATGTACTGTGTATTCTGACACCTTTCTATCCGAACCAGCATAAACTTCTTCAGCAATTTGAGCAACAGTAGCTCGTCTGTTGGATCGGATCACACGGGCCAGCCTTTGCTCCCCACGTGCATCAATGAGCCCCCCATGACCCTGTCACCGGTTCACCATTGTTCCATCCTTGGACCACTTTTGATAGATACTGACCACTGCAGCCCGGGAACACTCCACAAGAGCTGCAGTTTTGAAGATGTTCTGATCCAGTTGTCTAGCCATCACAATTTGGCCCTTGTCAAACTCTCAAATCCTTACTCTTGCCCATTTTTCCTGCTTCTAACACATCAACTTTGAGGACAAAATGTTCACTTGCTGTCTAATATATCCCACCCACTAACAGGTGCCATGATGAGATAGGTGAAGTGAATAACACTGATTGTCAGTGCTCATAATGTTATGCCTGATCGGTGTATGTTAGCATTCACAGTTCTCAGATTTGTGTAAATAATACGATTACAAGCAATATTGCCATCTATTTAGATACAGCTCAGCATCAGCAGGAAATATAAAAAGTACAGGGCGAAGCTGTACAGGTTCATCCCATAGATGCTGGCTGGGTCTCTTGCCAAGCAATCTCTAAATTCAAGTGGGGTCAGTCAAGGATCTATTCCTGTAGTGGAGGCAAGGCACAAAAGGAGCTAGAAATATTAGCACAGAGCAGCTAGCAGGGGCAACAAGCCAGCAGGTTTTGCTGGGAGAGTAAGATATCTTTCCTAGTCAGCCAACTAGAGATGGGCATTTTATGGTACCTATGTTCCTGTATCTTCTTGTTGATCCTTAGGAACTTCTCCTGCAAGTGAGTAACTGCAGATTGCATACAAGGGTTCTGTTTCTCAAACTCCAAGTCTCCCTGTTCACACAACGTAAAGACCTTCATCCCTAGCTGGAAGCTGAGGTCCTTAAAGGAGTCATCTGAGGAGTCTACAGATATAGATTCAGCCTCTTTGTGCAGTGTCAGAAGCATCTTATCCAAGTGTTCCTGATCATGAACCGCCATGCTCAGCCTTGCATTCTCTTTATGCATGTTAATAAAGTGCTTCAGCAGGCCTGATTGTTGCTCCTGGAACTCTTGGACAGTGTGAATCTTGCTCTCCAGGTGTTCCACTCTTCTCTCCAGTTTCATTTTCTGCTGTGCCAACTGCACATTTTCATAGACACATTTTTCATATTGTGCCTGGAGCTCAACAAACTCCAATACTTTTATTTCCAATTCTATAGCATAGCCTGCCAAAGCATTCAGGTCCATCCTAAGGTCATGAATCTCCTCCAGGACTGTCTGACTGGTGAGGAGCTTGCCTTTATTCAGATCCAGCATCAGCTCTAGCTCGTCATTGCACTGCTGCATGTTAACCAGCTGGTTCTGCAGGGAGAGATTTTGCTTCACTGTGCTTTTGTACTGTTCCTGAAGCAGCTCCAAAAGATGACTTTGGTATTTGAACTGCACTGCTATCACTTGTAACTCCAAAATTTCTATAGCACGCAAATATTCACCAAGTTCAGTTTCTTCTTGCTCTTTTTGTAGCATGGGTTCAATGGCTAGAACCTGGTGTTGGGAAGTGGTAGTACAGCTGTAACCAGTCTCAACAATGGTGGTGGTATCCTCTTCAATCCTTTCTCGCATCTCAAGACCTGGCTCCTCATGATACGAAACATCAGCTTGAGTAATTCTGACCACAAACTGGTTTGGGTCTGTGGTGTTTTTGGAAATATTGGCACCTTTGATTCCTCTAGCTGTGTCAGAATCATGTTGAACCGTGTCTGTGCTTATGCAAATTGTACCATTTTTTACCAACATTCGCATAGGATTAAAATAATCACTGCTCCACCTTGGAACCTCTTCATCTGCCATCGCAACAGTATCTTTGTAGAACTTACCACTGTACAATTCACCATTTTGTGTACCTTCATGATGTTCCCTGTTATTCCCTGGAGCTACTGCCGCTTTTTCAGAATCAGTGAAATTACAGACCTCTGCACCTTGTGGCCACACTGTATCCTCAGTCATAATGTTGTTGATTTTAAATTCAAATGTCTTGTTACTTGTTTCAGCAGAATTCTCACATAATTCTCCACCAACTAAAGATTTGGTTTCTTCAATACAAGATCTAGTGCTAACACTAGAGTCCACAAACCTGCCAATTTCTGTGCTTCCTTCAGTACTGGTGACACCCAATGTGTCAAAATCAAAACTTGCAGTATTCTTGGTTGTACTCTCTGTTTTTTCTGCAATATCAACAAACAGTGGCTCATAGCTGTAAGGGTCATCGGTCTCCTCAGTACTGGAAGTATCAGTATCAGTAAAGTGGTCATCCTTCACCATTTGAGTGTCTCCTGTTTTATTACCTCCTGTACAGGATAGATTCTCACCAAAGATCATTTTTAACATCTGTGCATTTGCATGCTCTGGATTCTCAAAGTCTCCTGCATCTTCCTCTTGTGGAAATGGTCTTTTAAATTTCTCATGCTGTGCTATGGGTGAATTCTCTTTCACTAGAGCTCTAAAGCCTCTTGGATGCTCTGCCATCACATTATCTTGGGGCTGAATCACAAACTCTATAGGGAAATCAGGCAGAGAGAGATCCTGAATAATTTGATCACTCATGGTTTGACCTGTAATGGAGTCTCTGGCACATGACTCCACCTGCTGAGCTTTAAGTGCCAGGTTGTCTCTTTCCGCAAAAAGTGCCACACACTGTTCTTCTTGTTTCAATGCTATGGAGATGCTGTTCTTCAGTTTCTCTTCAAGCTCAACCACAGTCCCCTGCAGCTCTAGATATTCATTGTGAAAGTCTTCCATAGCCTGGCGGAAAAGACATTCCATGTCCTGAATCTTTCTTCTGAATCTTTTGACCAAGTCACACCTTTCTTGCTGCTGTTTCTCAATAAATGGCAAGATCTCATCATGCTGTCTCCTAAAGTCATCCACAGCCTGCCTAAGCAATAATTCAAGTTTTGCAGCTTTGTTTTCTGTCTGTAACAGCAAAGTATCTTTGTCTTTTAGATTCTCCTTCAGTCTGTCATGCAACTCATTTAATTCACAGCTAAACACAGTCTCTTCAATTTGAGCCATGCTAACAATATTCTCCGGTTTGCTCTGAAGCTGTAGGATGGCATCCATATCTACTATATGGCTATGTTCCAGCCTCTTTGGCTTTTGTGTGAGCTCTGTAACTATGGCCTCCTTTTCTGACTCCTGCAGGAATTTCCTTTGCTGCTCTGCCTCCTGGGTGGCAGTTTCCAGCTTTGCCTCCCATTGCACACAATCTGCAACATGGTGCTGGGAAAATGCCATCACTTTCCTCTGGTAGTGATGTTCCAGGTTACATGCATCTGTCTGAATATGCTTCATCACCACTTCCAGGTCACCAGAGAAACTGCCCTCTACTTGACGGATTCTCTGAGCAAAATGGATCTCTGGCTCTTTCCTGTGCATGGCCAAGGGTAAACACTCAAAATTCCTACTTACACATACCCACATACTTAATATGTAACAGTTCTTATCTATCGGACAGTTGGCTTGTTAGGCCTGAAAAAGTTATAGATCTGTGATCATACATCATTTTACACCTCACCAGGGTATCAATAGACCAGTAACAGACTAGTCAAATGCAATCAACTGTTTTGAGCTACCACTAGCATCAGACAACTCCTAATTTGTGGGGAAAAACTTACCTGGCTATATTAATTTTTCTGCTGGACAATAGAGCAAAGTAATATTTAGTATTAGCGTCTAAAAGTGTGTGCAATGGTTATAGTTTTCATTTTTTTAAATAATGCCCAGTCTTTTCTAAATGCTATATACTGTGTAAATTAGAAATGTAATTTTTACATAAATGTTTCTTGTTTACCACCAATGCTATAGGTTTCGGAGATTGTTATGCAACAGAAAACAGACAGAAGTACCTGGCTAAGGTACTGTATGGTGAAAAAACAGTTTATCAAATATGTTTAAGAGGTACAGTTAAATGTTGAGCTATAGTGGTTTTTGCATACAAATATTCTAAATTAGAAGGCATACGTGTTGTCTTACCTCTCTTTGGCAATGTCTGCATGTAGTTTCTCCAGCATGCAGCTCAGCATCTCTCTCTCTTCACTATGTTTTACACTCAGCTCCTCCATAGCCTCCCGGTGTGCATGTTCCATTTGGACCCGGTGTTCTTCCAGCATTTTCTGCCACGTCCGTTCTTGCTCCTTTCCCTGTGCCTGGAACTGTGCTCTCTGCTCCTCTAACCTGGCCTGCAGAACCCCCTCATGCTGCTCATGTAATTGAACTCGCTCTTTTTCCCACTCCTCTATCATTCTACGCTCCTTGTCTTCCTCCTGCACCTGCAGTCGCTCTCTTTCCTGCTGTAAACACTTCTGCAGCTCAGTATGATGTTGCTCTTGTAGAAGCATGTGCTCCTTTTCCCACTGCGCTCTGAACCTCTTACTGCTTTCCTCCTGCTCACTTTGCATAAGATCCAGCTCCTCCTGAAGTTTTTTCCTATTGCTCTCTTCTAGTTGCTGCTTATCACACTCCCACTCTTCCCTGAGCCTCCTCTCTAATTCGACTCGCTCTTGCTCAGCTCTCTGTTGCACCTCTTCTAATTGAACCCTCAGCACCTCCTCATGAACTTCTTCCAGATGCCGTCTTTCTTTCTTCAACTCCTCTGTGAGTGTGTTCTCTGCTTCCCCCTTCTGCTTCTGCAGGCTGGCCTTGAGTGTCTCCGTGTAGTGCAGTTCCATTCGGCTAAGCTCCTCTGCATGAGCCTTGCTCAGCTCTTCTTTGTCCCTCACGCTGCTCTCCTCTTGCTCCTCCAGTAGCTTGAGCTGCTCCTCCAGCTTCAATGCCTGGATCCTGGCATCCTGCACCTCCTGGCTGAGAGAATCAACCTGCTGCTGGTAAACAGCATGTAGCTCAGCACGCTCAACACTCTGCTGAGCCTCCATGCTGCATCTCTCCTGCTCCAATCGCTCTTGCAAATCTCGAGCTCGCTCTAGTGCTTTGTTCAATTCTTCTCTTATAGCCTTCACCTCCTGTTGGTGCTGTAAGGAGAGAAGACTCCTCTCCTCCTCAAAAGAAGTCTTTTGTTCTTCGAGCCTGTGTTCACACTTGTTCACCTATGGAAAACCAAGGAGAACCACACAATGCACATTTTTTTCCACATATGCAGTGTTTATTTCAGTTGAATATGTTCCCACATTACTTTTTTTTACTTCATTTAAATCAATTATGTGAAGAGTAAAACTAAAATAATTTGCATGAAAGCACACTACTGAGAAAAACTAGTGCCCTAACATGTTTAAACAAGTCTATCTTTTTTGTTGTAGAAGTACTTATGTATACATAAATACATTGTATGATTGGTGAGACAAGAGCAACAAACAATATTTCTAAAAATTCTTGTAAATATTAAAAAAAAAATTAAAAAGGAAAAAAAGACACTTAAAAAAAAAAAAAGAAAAATGGTTGAGAACTGGCACAAAACAAAAGCGCTTCATTAATTAAAAACTATAAAAGAGGTTAAAATCAGAGAAACAAGGAGTGCCATTAATAGGACATCATAGATGCTGTTAGCATGCTGCACTTGATATGTGTGTGTGTGAGAACATCCTGTGTGTGAGACTGACCGTGGAATCTAACTGTTCTCTGATGTCTTCCAACTCTCTGATGTGTTGCTCTTTCAATTGCTCCAGCATCATCTCTGCCTCCAGGCTCAGGTTAAAGGGCTGCCCTTCTTCAGAACCTAGGCCTTGGTGCACACACACACACACACACACACACAAAGTCTTCAGCATTTCTTCCACAGCAACAAATCATGTAAACATGGGACATATGCACATGTACAGACAGGTGACTAATTGAAAACCAACATAAAATAGAGTAGAACTATGGGCCTCCAAATACCACCATCAAATCTGTTGCTTAGAAATTTACTAGAGAGATAAACACTTTGTCACTCAAGAGAATTTCTTTAGGAACAAGAGACTTGATGATGGTGTAGAAATTGTTTAACACATCGCTCAAAAATCTCCCATAGTGAGAGAGAGGTTAAGGCCATTTGACACCCAGCTGTGTATGTGTATGCATCAGTGAGTGAGAGAGAAAAGAAGAATCACCTTGGTCCGACTCCATGCCTGGACTCTTGCTGTCCAGCTCATCAGACAGAGAGGGCATGAGGGAGGTCTGCGGGGCACGGCTTACAGAACGAAAGTCCTCTAACTGAGCCTGCAGCTCATCTATACGATCCTGTAGTTCCTAAACAGCACAGAAAAAAAGGCTTTAAACACACAATACATCACTAACAGAAAGAGAGAAAATAGGAAAAATGAGCAGAATTTCTAACCCGACACTGCTCCTCGTAACTGTTGCGCAGTTGCCTGAGACGTTCCTCCTGCTGATAGAACTCAGCATTGCCCAGGTCCAAATCACCAAACTACACACACAAAACAAATTATTTATTTAAAAAAAGATGTATATGTATGTTATTTGTATAATAAATATACTAAGGTGATCAGCTGAAGTGACACAAGCAAGCATGAGTGTGGTGTCTAGTAGGTCTACTACCTTCTCCCTTAGAACATTGTCCAAGTTCTTTTGGAGTTTATTAAGCTGGGCCTCCACTTCCATCAGGCGCTCTGTGCTGTCCAGCAGCTCTGCCTCCAATCGGCCATTTTCCTAAACATCCAGTCCATTAATATTCATGCCTTGATAAGTAATCACACAAATCATTTACCAATGCAATAATAAAACGCATGATTAAAATGTCAGAGTAACCACAGACCTATTTTATATAATTCATGTGTTATATTTTACCTTTAAGATAGTATGGATTGTACTTAATTTGAAGATTGATTAATACAGGAACATCATACGATGGGTCAACTATCCAAGGAGTAAATAAGGGAGGGGGAAAATCCCAGAGTGTATAGAGACAACAGTACATAAGGCACTTGGAGTACAGTAATACAAACCTAGCTATCTAGCTCCAAGTAAAAGGACCTGGAGCCAAATCAGTAAAAAGAAATGCTGACCATTAACTTATCTAATTAATTTCACTCTATGTCCCTTACTTCATTATTATTTTTTAATTATCACATTTTGTAGTGCTCTAAATGTAAGAGGTACTAAAGCTTGTTCCAGCATGTGCAAGCATAGGTTCAGTATTTGGTTTGTGAAAAAACATGACAGAGCCAAAGATTATTGTTACTCAGTTACCTTAAGAGTCAGTGTGAGACGCTCTCTGAGGAAGGTTTCATCTTCTCTGACCCTACTGATTTCCAGTTCAAGCTCTTCCCTCTGCTGACTGGCCTGTTGCTGTACAAGCTCCACCTCTTTGCTCAGCTCTGCCTTCAGAGCCACCATACGATCCTTATGCTCCTGCTCCAACTTCCTGTATAATAGCAACAGCAACCAAGGAACAAGTTACTAAATCAGCACATATAGGGATTAAGCTTGAAAGGTCACATTTGGATAAATATGAGAGAACAAGGTTTACCGCAGGTTAAGATTGTTGTTGCGTTCGATAGTGGAGTGATGCTCATCCACCTCAGAGGCCAGCTGGGACTTCAGCTTCTCTGCTTTTTCCAAATCAGAGTGAAGCTTCTCTTTCTCCCTGAGCTCCAGATCCACACGCTCACTAGCTCACACACATATATGGATACACAAAAACAGACCATAATTCCTTGATGCCTCCCATTGTAGATACATTACTATTTTTCAGCAAATCCAAATGAACATATCTTACTTGCTATTATCAGCATTTCTTTAAAAACTATGCAGGAATATTGAAAAGATATTTGGATGTTAAAGACCCAGTGTATGTTCTGAGTGAACTCACAGGAGGTATCTGATCTCAGCCTTAAAGCTCGCTAGTGCTGCTTGGTGGATGGAGTTCTTCGTAACCATAAGCTCGTTCTCTAGAGCTGCAGTCAGTTCACTCAGATTCACCTTTCTTTCCAGATTGAAATCTAGAGCCTGTACAAATCATACACAATTGATTTGCTGAGTCAATTAAGCACGCAAATGAATCTTATATGAATAAGTTACATATTAGTAGCACTACACAATGTTTTTATTTTAATGTGTTGCACATGTGAATGTGTGTGTGTGTCTGTGTGTTGCACAAACCTGCAGGATTTCAGAGCTGTTCTGTACACCGTCTTCTAGCCAGGCATCCAGAAGTAGCTCAACTGCAGTGTGTCCTGTTCCATCATCTAATTCAGAAAACAGGCGCAGTCCGATTGTACTGCTCATCGCAGTTGAAATCCTGCGACCCATCTCATCAAATGGCTGAAAGACAGAAGAGTAAGAGGTGTTTTGAATTTTATGTCATTGTATTATATATGAGTATATGACGTGTGTGTGTGTGTGTGTTAAACAGATGAGTTACCTGTGTAGAGTGATGTCTCTTTAACTGTCTGTAAGGGGTTGAGGCAGAAGGAGTAGGTGGTTTGCTGTCGGTTTGGATGCAAGATACAAACTCCAACACACTCACATTCTTCTCATGGGCAGACTGGAAGACTTCCTCTCCTACCTAAAACACACATACACAGACACGGTTCCATGAGCACAAAGACAGATATATTTATGCTTGTGTTTGTGTGTGTGTATACCTCCAAGTCAAGGTGCTGGCAGAGTGTGCGTAGTTGTTGTAGGGTAGCTGTGCCATGCAGGGGCAGTGAGAGCTGCTGGCAGGCACTGTACAGTCTCTCCTCCAGGTCACTGAGAGGTGCCATGCTACCCCGTGGAGTACCCGGCTCATCTGGGTTCCACAGGTGCAGCTGACCTATACACAGCATACACACAAGCATGTATGTGAAGTAGAGAAATAAAGTAAGATAATGTTTTCTTCTACTGCACATGTGCATATTAGAGATGGCACAGATTGTCCTGAACAGTGCATTTTGCCAATAGAGCTTTTTAAGAAACTCAATTTTGCAGAGATAATTCACAGGCTAACATAGCTGAGTGCAAAAGTTTGCATCCCCAATGCTTTCTTTCTAGGGAAAGAACTGAAATGTCTGTATGCTGCTCCAAGTTAATTTAAAAGAAACAGAAACAAAAATGTTTCTAAGAAAGTTATCCTTTCAGTCTCGTCTGGCCAGGTTACAACATTCAGGCAAAGGTTTGCTTCACTTGCTGGTGAAGTTGAAGTTTTAAGGTGCATTTATTATATAAAAATTATATACTACTAATATAGAAACTATAAACAACTGTAACTGGCTAATTCCAGAAATAAGATCTTAAGAAATCCTGGACAATATGCATAAAATAATTTCAGTTTCTCTTGCAAAACAATAACAAAAAACATTTACACGGATAACGGATGCATAAAACGTCTTGGCACGACGCACAAAATATAGTTGCTGCAAGAAACACAGCATACTTCAGGATTACATTTTGTCATATATCCACATCCAAATTGTATGGAGGCCTAGGTTCTTTACATCACTTCAGAGAAGGAGGACATCATCATTTGATTATAAACTCACCCTCTGCTTCATACTCCTCTGCACTGCTCACGTCAGCGTTCCAGCGCTGAAACACATACACAAAAACTAAAGTTATATCAAGGGAAAAGTGAAAATTAGTTGAACTGTAGGGGGCACCACTAACAAACTCCACACACAAACCTCAGCTCTTAAGTATTTGCATCAGCTAAATCACCTCCCTGACAGTGGCATGTGCATGGCAGCCAAATTCCTATCAACACATTTTCATATTGTCAAGTGACACTAGTAAAGGGGGAGGGGTGTGTGTGTGAGAGTGAGTGAATGGGTTAACAGGGGGAAGGGCGTGATTATACCCTCTATCTATTGTGAGTTTTTCTGGGTGTCGAGAGCAGATGGGGTTCAGAGTATCGGTATTCAACATAGTGGGGGAAGTGACATTGTTCCTTGTGTCAGACCTGTTGCCCTCTGCCTGCACACACACACACACAACCTCTACATCTGCTGGGGTTCGACCAGAGCATTGTTCAAAACACTATCATCAGAAAACTAAAGGCCATGCTTCAGATCAGCATGTGTTCGCTATAGTCTGCACCTGCTGAAGAACGTGGCCTCTACACACACACACGCGCACACACCTATATATGCATTGCTTTATCGATAATATCAATATTAGTCTATAAATAAACAACTAGCACCATCTTTGTATTAAATATAAAGATGACTTTCAGCGAATCTGGTTGTAGACCATCAGTGTAAACAATATTAATGCTTACAATGACGGAAATAAAAAGACATGGACCTAAAACAGTAGCTAAATATCACATCTCACAATTATTCTTATATCCTACACCAGTGGTGCTCAAAGTGGCTGTAAAATGTTTAAGAACTTCGCAATACACACTGAACTGAACTGTCAGCAGCCACATGCCCATAGACATGAAACCCTGTGCAGCCACACATGCTTATTAACAGGCAGGTCAACAGGCGTCTGCATTTTCACTACAGATTAAACAGGCTTCTGTTCTCAGTGTCACTATGACACCAGGATAATGCACACACGCAGCTGCTGATTTATATACACACACACACACTCTCTCTCTCTTTTTGATGAATTCAGTGAGTTGAAGCAAATTAAGAGTAAACAGTGGTCTTGCTTTGATTATGACAATGACTTTCACAAGTCTTTCAGCTGAAACACTAAAGCCAACATCCTCGCTGACAGCACACTTAGAGTGGGCAATAGGGCAGAAAAAATACACAGGACTACTCAGTAGTAGGGGCAGAGGGGTATTACCTAGCTCTAAATTCTAATAAATGGCAATTATATCTACAGGAACGTGTTTATTTAAGTGGGAAAAAAAAGAATGCAAGAATGTCTCCAGTTATCATTCGAGTCTCTCATACATGTGCTGTTATGACTGCTTTCGACTATCTCCATGGTGACATTTCTCTCATTTTTATAGATTTTTTTTCTCTGTTATGTGCTGTACATACTGAACATTCCATTGTTAGTATCTGAGGGCTGAAAAGTGTCTTCCAGAGCCAAGATGTTTTTCCTGACTTTTGGACGGAGCATGTAGGAGTGGAATGTGTGGGTGTGGTTAAGTGTGTGTGTGTGTGTGTGTGTATTACCTCACGCTTAACAGGCAATGTCCCATCACTGGTCCTTGTGGCATCCTCCTCCTCTCTTTCGACCGACGGTGTGTGTTCAAGATCAGAGTTGGAGTGTGTGAACTCTGGTGTGGACCGACGACCATAACGCTTAGTGCCCTTTACAAAGCGAGGCTGCACCTCTGGGGAGAGACAAACAGATGCACAATTTGGTCACTGAGTATGGTCTGTAGTGTATAGGATTTTATACTATACTTATTATGTCAATTAATTTTTGGCTAATCATACACAGTGTTGCTAGTTTAGATACATCTCGCTTGTATCTGCACTCATCACTGGTGATTTTGAGGTTCATCTGTCTGTAGGTTTATAATTACTGTCTGTGGCCCATGAACTTCCTTATGCTGTAAAGTCTGTCAATGAGCCTCTACTCTGTCAATAAGTGAAAAGAAACAATCATAGGATAATCACTGATTCCAAAGAGTGCATTGTTGTAAAAACCAGACCTGACAGGACCTAGAGTAAGACTTTGACACTGTCTTCATCTATTTCAAGACTTCCTCATACAGAGTAATCCTCTTTAGGAATCTTAACCTTGTTTCCACATAGCTAGACAGGAAACATCTTACTCTACATACACAACTCGCAGGATAACCTTCAGCATTACAGCCATCACGTGGCTAAGGCTGCCTTTAGAACCCAGACTGGGCATGTGTTGACATCTTTTTCCTTATTTTTCCCCAAATTATATAAAGCTTGATATTCTTACATGTAATGACATACAACACAACTAAAAGTAGACCATTTATCATTGAACAGGCAACACATTTTAAAAAATATCATAGAGGGCTTTCACACCCATTAGTCTGATTGCAGATGAAGTCCGATTCACAGCAGAATTTTTGCAGTTTATTGGCATTTTGGCTTGGTTTTACTTCATACTGCACATAATTAAATGAATAACAGCAAAAAACCAAACAAACAACAACAAAATTACCCTGATGGGCATGAAGGACTGAAAACCTCCTTCATTCACGGGTCAGAAATATAACAATGTAAAAAGGTACACCTTTTCACACAGAAATAGCCAAACACAAAGAAGAGCCAGTGCTTAAATAAACATATTTAATACAATAACTCTACAGCTCACAGCTACAAACAAAATGCTGTCTCAGTACTAATACACAGCATGTTTGGGTCACTTCCTGAAGTGGTGTTGACTCAAAGTCTAATTGTTTCCTCACTGCTATTGCATAAGGCTCGAGTTCACTTCACTTCAACCCGACTGAGACCTCATCACTCAGAAGCTCACAGATCTTTTTAATCTGCACCTGAGGGCCATTGCTGTGCTCTCACTTGCCTAAACAAAATGCACAGAAGTGAAAAACACACGAGGGTTTGATTCAAATAGACTGAACACTGCATATGCAAAAGCTTGAACGAGATAAGGTAAACTCTGTAGTGGTTCAGTTTTGGCAGAGATGGCACTAGAAAGTTAGCATCCCTTACAGTCTTAGACAAGGCTACATTAATACTCTTCATAATTAAGTGTCAACTCTTTGTCAGAATACCTCAGCCTGTTTAGAATTAGGACCATATTAGTGACATTATTACCTAAATACCGGCACCATGTTTCAGGGACACTTGTCCTGTTTCAGACTGGACCATGATGTGTGATATGTTTAAATAGTAAACAAGTGTATAATATTTAGAGAATTTGCCATTTTTAAGTAGGTGAGGCTCAGTGTTATTCTGACTGACTGCCTGGCCCTCTAATCAGTGTTACTATGGAGACATGACAGCAAAAGCCCACTTAGACATTGGCTAATGTCCATCTCATTAACATCAGACAGTTCAGCTAATGAGAACAACCTACACTGCTACACACAGACAGGGCACTTCAGTACGATTGCCAGGCTTAAATCATTCGGATGAAAAAAATAAAATATAAAAAAATTAAATATGATCATCAAACTTCAAACCAGACACAGAAGATGATGTTACCTGGTCGAGGAGGGTTTTCTTTAGCTAGTGTCTCTTCATTGGAGGAAAGCACTAGAATCAAAGCATCCTTAAATTGCTCAAATTCAACCTGCAAGATGGAAACACAATGCATGAATGAATTTAATAAAGAATGCAGGTGCAAAGCTAAGGCCTTCAGTGGCTTTCAAGAGGTTAAAAAAAGGCTGGCTCATACACAACTTTCTGAAAATGACCTTTATAGCTAATGGCAGCTAATGTGTAATACTGAGTCGCCCTGCAGCTGCTCCCCTGTGGTGTAGAGCAAAGATTAAAGATCCCAGCTAAAATCGGACAAATAATCTCTAACACGCCTATTAATTAAATCCTGGTTGCCAGGTGACTAAGGGAACTGTGGGTGTACCCCGAATGGTTTGGGCAGTAACAGCTGCCCCAGACAATAACACACACTTCTGCATATGGAGATTCCCTTTGTGGATTATGGCACTCTTATAAAAGGGAAGGGGGTGTACGAGGCGAGTGGTAGATGCTGTGCAAGTGCATGTCTCTGTTGAGGTTCACGCCATTGTTAAGTCAGAATGAAGAATCGGTGATCCTCAACAAGTGCTCTTCCCCCACATTAACAACAAAAGACCGCTCCAATTCTAGCACACATGTATGCTATATGAAGGGCAGAGAAAACAGAACAAAAAAAGAGCATAATGGATGTGTTCTAAAAATGCTGTAAAATTAGATTTAATTCACAGACAGATCACGGCAAGGAAAGATTGACTTTTGACTGACAGCCAGGCAAAAAACACACCACTTTTCAGGATTACAGACACCTAGAGGGTGCATTTGGTGTTTATCGATTCTTACCCTTGTGTTTATTTGGTCCTCTGTCTGGAATAGTGTTTCTAGCAGTGTGTGTAGAGCTTGGTCAGCCAGCTGTAAGGCGTGACAGAGCTCTGTTAGTTCCTCGGGGCTTAGTGAACCAGCACCGCTCCCATCGAAACTCTGAAACACTTCCCTTAAGCGCTCCTCATGCTGATCCCTCTGATCTCCCTCTCCATCCATCAGCCTGCCCTGCATGAAAACACACACAAACACACATATATATATACAATTTATAGAATATAATCTAGAAAGATATGAGAGCTACAAAAAGCAAGCAAGAAAACTGAAACAATAATCATTTCACATATCCATCAAAACTAAATGATGAGTTAAAAAACTTTCTTGGTTTCATTTTTCCTGGAAGCAAAACAATATTCAGGGTGTAGGGTGCAACTGGATTGGTACTGGCCATGTTTCATGTCATGAACATGTGTAATGCTGATGTGTAATGATGTGTAATCTGCACATAAGTATGATATCATTATGTCTGTGACAGATTCAGTAACATAACAGAAACTTGCAGACTTTCAGCTCCTGTTCAGTATTGGTCTCTCTCACACACACACATACACACTCACAAAGTCCAAGTGAAAGTGAGAATGTATGAAGGCACAGGGCCAGAGAGTGTTTTGTCTATGCCGGGTCATTAATTATGAGCTAAAGCTACAGGAGTTAATGAGCAGAGATAAGAGTCAAGAATTTCTCTGACTAATCAACTAAAATTTCAATTATTACAACTCATATTATTAAATCTTTGCAAAATGATTCCTTGTGCAAATAATATGCAAGTTTGTGGAATTAGTACCTGTGACATGGTCTTGAGAGATCATGTGATTTAGGCAGACAGATGAGATCACACAAAGGGAAGCAGATATACAGGAGCAGACAGGAAGTCATGTAAGGTAAATGACCTGAAACCAATCCCTTAGTAATACAGTCAGAGCTATTATGGTACTGCCTTTAGAGTGACTTTATACAGACATACACATACTTGTTCAAGTTTGGTCCAAAATAATTGTACACAATTTCCTGCTTACTTCACCAACCAATTCACGTTTGCTGTCTATAGTTTCTTAGGTACTGCCCAGTATGTATAGGCATAAAATTATCAACATGCAAGGAAAGTTTATAGCTACTTGCTTAACACTGTGTAACTTGCATACCTAAATCCCAGACATGCCTTAAAAAAAAATCATTGCTTGGTTCAGGTACTCAATTTCTGCATAAAAGAAATGCATTCATTCATTCATTCATTCATTCCTCTTCAGTAACTACTGTAAGGTGGTCAGGGTAACAGACACACACACACACACACCTAGAGTCAATTTGACATCTGCCTACATGCATTTTTGGACAGTGGGAGGAAACCCGAAAATCCTAGAGGAAAACCATGTGCGCACACACACACACACACACACCCCACACACACGACAGTGACCTGAGCTCAGGACCAAACTGAGGACCCTGGAGGGATAGCTATACTACATAGTTTCATGAAACTATGTTTTTTTTCCTTTTCAACCTCCTACCCAGGTCTGACACCAAAATCCTAGACGGCTATTGCTTTCAAGAATGTTTCTGTTCATGGTCATAGAAACCGCCATGTCTAAAATATAATGAGATTAATGGAAACCTCAATGCAGTTTAATGTGTGATGATTTAGACATGCAGTTTGCACAATGATTTTATGGTTACTATAGCAACATTGTTGACCTTGTAGAACTCGTGCAAAACCAAAGAAGCAAGCTGAAATATGAAACGTGAAAAGTCTTCACTGATCGACTACATCTGTGATAAGCAATCATTTGTATAAGTTTTGCTTAAATGCAAAGATGGTCTACCAGCTCTTACATAAAGGACAAAGCTTTATGGACGACAATAAAATCAAAAAAGCTTACACTCCTACAGGTCTGTGTGTCATTTTTTCTGGAGTGTACTGTGTGTTTCTATCTGTGTGATCAATAGGGAGACACCTGGCCACTCAGTTCTCTTCAAGGACCACTGATGGTCAATGATGAGGAGCAGCTGGGCCTTAAAATCTCCTCCACATGCATAATGTCTGTGTGTATGTCTCCAAGTGTGTATGTGTGTGTGTGTGTGTTGAGAGAGCAGACACCCTTTGTTGTTGCTTCTACCCTACTGACTCTGAGCTACTGCTACATCAACCTGAGCGATAATAATCAACCAGTATAACATCATAAAAAAAACTGACTAATTATTTCCTTCATAGTGTCACAGAACACATTTGAAGACAAGCATCCTCTGAAAAGTACTTAGTATTTTTTCTTTAAATGGAGGTTATATTTCAAATGATCACAATTTTTATATCTTCCCTAATTTATTCCATAATCAACAGTGAGCTTAGATAAAACTACGGAATTGGCTAAAGTTAAATAGCATTGTATTGACTGGTTCAGGAAATCACAATCTTCTAGCAGATTTATTTAAACTGTTCTTTTGAATACATCTGTAACTTGTAATTTGGTTATTAGTGTGTGTGATTTTTTTAATAGAAAAATGCAACTAAACGTACTAAAACGCAACCAGATTCTAATTTAAGTACATGTAACAAGTGCAAAACTGTTCTGTTATTTAAAAACGTTATAGAACACAACGAACTCCTAAATTGGCTGAATAATAATTGAAGACAACATTGAGCAAAATAATATATAGAATTATATATAGTAAATTAATAATATAAAGTCTGGTATTTTCAAAAGGTATAACCTTGGCTGGCACTTTGATTGACAGCTGCCTGAGAGATGTCACTAAAAAAAGCGACCTAAAGTGCTATAATCTGATGCACACATGTAACGAGGGGCCATAAACAGCCCAGACTTTAACTCCTGAACGTGTTTCCATTGTTGGCCAGCAGAATTTATTCTGCTATATCTCTTAATGTTTACACACACACACAAAATTCAGCATGCTGATCGGTGTGTGTTCAGTGAACTGAACCACTTTACAGCTCATTACACAGAAGCCTGACAACAAATGGAAGTAAACACTGTATCACAAACATGAAACACTATCCGCCTGGAACAGCGTTGTTAATGTAAATACGTGAGAAGAATTGAATGATTCTTTCGTTCTGAACTGAAAAGGCAAGCTGTACTTTTAACGATGAGTTATTCTGGGTTTCTGTCAACACTGTCATGTGCACGTTAACATTTGCTGCATGACCAGAGGTTTAGTTTGTGTTTAGATTTGTAACTATATCTGGTAAGTGATAATACAAATTCTCTAAGTTTCAATATTTCTTTTAATCGTATTACTTCAGATAATTGATTTCTGATTTCTTGAAATATTCATTTATTTTAGTTACCACAGGAGCTATGGAGTTCAACAAAATGGAGTATGCAAAACCTTACATTTTGATTAAGTCAATACTGTAGGGTTTAAAGTTTAATTTATAAACTTATAAAACTTTTGATTCACTGGTTACGATCAGAAAGAAAGAAAGAAAGAAAGACAGAAAGAAAGAAAGACAAAGAAAGAAAGACAGAAAGACAGAAAGAAAGAAAGAAAGAAAGAAAGAAAGAAAGAAAGAAAGAAAGACCAACAGGACTGACCAAATAGTGAAAATGGAACTGAGAAATACTGGGGAATGAAACTCAGAAATACTGGGGACTAAAATGTCAACAAAGCATTGCTTAACACGAGTACAAAATCATTCATTAGGTTTATGAAAAAGAGAGATATTAAAAAGAAAACTAACAAAAGGGGAGTCCAAAAAGCCGTTTAAGAAATCCCACATAAGACAATGTAACAAAGCAGAAGTAGCAGTTGCTAAACGAGACGCTTCCATGGTGATGACCAACTTCCGCTGTCCAGTAGCGTGATACAGTAATAACAACAGGCTGTTTAACACAATCCTTAAATAATCTACATTAGGCAAAATAATAGGCCTTCACTAGCATACTACTAAGCAGATTATTGTGCCATTCTGGACGTATAGTCACTAGTTCAGTGGTGAGGTATGACCAGTAGTGTTTGTGCCTCATGTAACTTGTTTAGGCTTGATTATTTCAATAAGCCTAGATGAAGTCTGTAACACCGGAAATTACAGATCCATGATTCAGGAGCAGTTCAAATCTAGCGCCCACACACTGAGCAGTGCGGCACATCACCACCTCTCTCTGGAGAGATAAGCAGCTTTCCATTTCTAAACAAGCCACAAGTTATAAAACAATAAGCGTAAAACATACCCACTCCTCTCAGTGTAAGGATTTGCACACGATCGCCTCAGCTTCCCTTTTTAAAAGTGAGTGTTGCTCACTTGGGGGAAAAAATCATCCAGAAACAGAGCAGTCTCCTCACAGCCCGGATTAACGGTCACACACACACACACACACACACTGTTCACACACACACACTTCCTCCACGGTGGAATTGATCCAAATGTTATCGAGCTGTAAGAGCTGCACGTCCCTTCATCTCGTCCTGCTGAGGGCTTTCTCGACTTGGTCTGAATCTTTTTGGGAATTTTGAAGCACTCTTCAGAAAGGAAGGGGAGGGACGCAGAGACAGATTTGTCCTCTAGCACCACTGATGGCTGATTTGAAACAGTGCAGTGTGAGCATCTGAAGACAAAGTGTGTGTCTGACTACGGTGTATCTACCATTTATTAACTGTTTGTAGGTGCACTTTTCATGTGGACAGTTATTTACTGTAGCATATTCATTTTTTAATCATCAAAAGACAAATCGAAGCAATAGCACTGACAAGTCAGTAGCTATGTTTCCATCCATGTATTCTGGAATATCAACAGCTGGAAACACTAGATATGAATGAAATGTGCTCCATAAAAAAAGCTTATGCGGTCAATTAAGGAAGATAATGTTTAATTCGATAAGAAGACATAGACATGAACAGATCTCAACAGATCGTTTGATCTTATAACTGGCTCAGAAAATGTAAAATGGCGGAGGATGAGAGGTGTGTTTGGATAGATGACAATGTCCAAACATTTGGGGGGAAAAGTGATTTCAATTCTTGATGGAAAACAACGACAAAGTTTTCCGAAGAAGTGTCTGTGGAGATGATCCTTAAAGGATAAAAGAAACAAGTTACAGATTCTATCTATCTATCTATCTATCTATCTATCTATCTATCTATCTATCTATCTATCTATCTATCTATCTATCTATCTATCTATCTATCTATCTGTCTGTCTGTCTATCTGTCTGTCTGTCTGTCTGTCTGTCTGTCTGGTTGAGCTGTAAATTCACTCCTCTTGCCTTATGTAATCTCAGTGCCTAATCCTGACACACTTGTACTGCTATAGCTCATCTTGCCCTGAGGATATTCATGATTCTTCCTGATGCTCTACTTCTGTTTGTAACATCTTCACTTGTGACTAACTTTCTGCTCTTGTAGATGATCCAACATGGATTCTCTAAAGGTCAGAACTGTAGATTACTGCTATGTGGCAAATTGTACACAGCAATAATCTACAGTTGCCTAATTGTTCAATTAGTTGCCTGAATTAGTCAAGGTATCTATGGACCAAATGTTCTATGTTTACAGTGCATGTGTGGTTGTCGTTGTCTCCCATGGCTGCTTCTGTCCCTAAAGGCCCTGTCTATTTGAGGTTTGTGAGACCAAACAGGCTTATCTCACTTCATACCAAAGAACTGTTCTGGGATCAGTTGTGGCTTTCATACTATAGCCTGTGAGACAGTCAGCGCACAGAGGAACTATCATAGAATCAGCTGGAGTGAGTTTGGGGGAGGAGTGTGTAGCATGGAGACAAGCAGATAAGGTGAAGCCTAAAGTCTCTGATGATATGAGCAGGTCTATCTTATTTCCATTGTAATACTAATTTCCACTGTGATACTAATCACCTGACATATGAAGTATAATCACTTATCTCTATCTATCTATCTATCTATCTATCTATCTATCTATCTATCTATCTATCTATCTATCTATCTATCTATCTATCTATCTATCTATCTATCTATTTTTAAAAACACATTATTGCCATAACACTTATAATCATAGAACAAATATTATTTGACATTTTTAAATAGAAGATGTAGAGGTTGTCCCTGATTTTTAAGTCAAAAACTGTATATTCATAAAACAGGCTGATATAGGTTATATAGACTGACATTTAGACTTATTTGGACTTTTTAAAATGCATATTATATTTATAAATAACAATGAATGAAGAAAAACATTCCCTCCTGTGTAATGACAACCTGATGCACAAATCCAAGTCAACAAAGCAATGGCTTCAGAAGAAAAAGATGAATGTTTTGGAAGAGCCTGAATCTAAATCCTATCCAAAACCTATGGACTGACTTGAAGACCCCCCCCCCACCCCCACTTGATAGATATGGAGCATTTTTGCAAGGAAGAGTGGAATAAAATTGTAAAATCAAGGTGAGCGAATTTGGTAGATCCAAAAAGACAGAGTGCTGAATCACAAGCAAAATATGCTTTAACAAAGTATTAGTTACACTTAGGCAGCCAGGTCATTTTATCCTAAAATGTTTATTTGTTTTTCACTTTAATTTTGTTGGTTGTAAATGTATGTCACATTTAAGGTGTAAAAAGATCTGACACAACTGATCTTGGTTTAATTTGGCAACAATTTAAACAGGTAAAAACTTTTTATATTCACTGTATCTGACCTCCTCGCTATGTTCTGTCATGCTTATATTGGTTTATTTTTTGCATTAAACCCTAAAGTTATTCCTTTGTTTTGAAATTTTCCCTGTGTTAAATGTTTGATTGTGCTTTTTATTTATACTGTCTGCCAAAATACCTCTTTATACTAAATTTGCCTCTTCTAAATCTTTATTTATCACATTCTTTTTATTATGTTCTTTATTTATCATGTACAGAGAGTTATTCATTGCTGTGAAATTCTTAATTAAAAGTTCCTGAACTATGCAAACATTACACATAGACATAAAGTGCACAACAGTGCAGGACAATACAGGACAATAAACATCCAAATAGAGAACATGTGCACATTGCACATGAATATCCATGAAACATTTAGTTATCTAAGTGCTACAAATTATGGCAAACTGATGTCTTGTAACACATTACATGCTAACTAAATTAGATAGCTAAATAATTGTCATATTGGGTTTTTTGAACAGGCTAATTTCAAATTTTAATAAATTGATGGTAAGTGCATGTATATGGAAAATATCAGTAATGTGTAGGTGCTCCTGTGCCAAAATAGTGCAGTGGGTATAAATGTCATTATTTGCCTGTGTGAATGACCTGTTGCTTAGTAGCCATGCTTGTTTTCTACTTCATCATGTTAGTGTTGTATAGGTGTTGATAGTACATAACAGGGCTACCAGGTTACTGACTGTTTACAAGGATAAAGGAGCATGCACGTTCAAAACTTTATTTGTAAAGACAACATAAGTAGGTATAAAATGTAATACTTGCACAGTGGCCCAGAGTGACATGGTTATGATTATATAACTGTGTATCAGCATATCCCTTTTGCTGTACTCAAGACCAGTCACTAAAACTTCAAATCAACGGGTTTGTTACTGACCTGGTTTTAGTCATGCCTTTTTAAATAGAATCAGTCATCATTGGATAAATAAATGTCTCTATTTTTGTTGTTTTTGGAGAGAGTGCAAATATCCAGACTTGTAGCCAAATTATTCACATTTGTTAATAATGAGAGTTTTCTCACATTACTGCTCAGAGTCACTCAGTTTTAATAAAATACTTGGAGGGTTAAAATACAGCTAATACCAACTCGAGTTCAGATTTAACCCTTTAACTTACTTTTAACACGATATGCTCTATGAAGTGTCAAACATAATGCCCTACAACACCTACACAAATACAGAGCCTACAAAATTGTGCAGTCTTTTACAGTCTTTGGCGCCATCTGCTGTTTATAGCGTTAATTTCCACAACTGTGCATGGTTTACGTCTTGTCAGGTTACAGCATTTAAGTTAGTTTAATTGTTCTATCGATTATATTATATTGTTCATCAATATTAAGTCAGTTCACTTCTCCAGTAGGAGGTGTGCAGTATTGAACATGTAAATGAACATCCTCATTACCTTACAGAAAAAGAAGATGTGCTGATTTTTTTCCTATTCAGCCCTGCTCTCTCTCCATAATCTAATCAACGAGATCTGGTGTAATTTCCTTTTTAAAGACTTTTCTATTTCTATATCTTCTTGTTCAAGCTCTCTTGGACATGTGTTCCTTGCGGACGAGCAGAATGCAGGATTCAAGACAAGGTGCCTAAAAGAAGAGCCCTTAGATAAAGGCTACCTCTGTGGAGGAAAATTGAGCCCTGATGGACAATGTTCAGGAACACTGAATTCCTGAAGAATCCTATAAAACATGAAGACTCGGAAGATAAAGCCTTCCTCAGCCTTTTCACTCTAATGTGCTGGGGTTTGACCTTGATTATTGTTTTTGGTTGCAGATTATTAGAACTGTTCCCGATTATAAGCCCTGTTCATGCTGTTTGAAACATTCACAGTAATGGTAAAATTCACAGTAATTATTATACACATCTATTTTAAGCGTTTTCTGAGATCATATGAAATAACCAGGACAAGACCACATGGTTCCATGATTTGAATATGTTTTTTATCATGAAAATAGTTTTCACTATGAACACAGCACATACAAGTGTTTAGCCTTATGATAGTACACTGCTAGAGTACGTCCTCAGTGTTTTGTACAGTGGCTTTATCCTGTTTATTATAGTTAAAAGAATCTAAATGAACTGTGCTGACAGAATATGTGTATGTGCTCCTGATTCAGAAATTTTAAACTACACTATTACATTATGCTGTAACAGTGATCATAAAAAACATTGGGTCATCATGGGGACATACATCATATGAGAAACAGAGGCTACTCATCTGAAATCAATGTGTGACTTCATTTCAGCTCTCTACATCTGTACTAGGTTTACTGGTACTACACGTCACTGTGGTTAACCTATTCAAATTAACCACTCAACTGATTCTCTCATGTTTCAGTCTGTATGACAGCAAATACGTTACCCAAGGAATAAAGCAAAGGAATAAAGTGGGTCTAAATAAACCTCATTCAAGTCTAAAGGAGAAAAATGTGTTCACTTTGAACATTTTACACTGTATTTTAACCCTGAGGATTAAATGTGTTAAACATGTAAATGACCAATAAGAGATGTATACAGTAAAGATTTACTGTATATTTTAATAGTAAATCATTATATGAAAGCTAACATTTTAACACTGAGCATGTGTGAATAATGTGTGTGTTCACATCTTGCGAAGTGCACGCACTGTTTCGTCAATTGCTTCTCGTGGCTCGCTGGGAGGTGGGATCTTCAGGTCAGTTGGCTCCACCCCCCAGATCTGAGTGGCATATTCTGTAATTGTACGGTCACTGGAGAATTTTCCTGAAGCGGCAATGTTCTTAATTACCATCTGTGTCCACTTTTTCTGATCCTGATACACACAAATGAAGTTAGAGTTGTAGATATGTGCATTATATTTATGATGTTTAATGTAGTCAGAGTCTGTGAGTCTAGAATGGTGTATATGCATTGGAGAAGTTTGGGTGAGTGTGTGTTGTTACCTGATACAGAGCACTGACTCTTTCCTGGCATCTAACATAAGACTCGTAGTCAGCAAAGACCTTGAAACTGATAAATTAATGAAGACATTAATAACATGACAGTGTGGGGTTTTGTGTGTAATGAATCTGATGTGTGTAAACAAGTGATGTTGTATACATAATGTGTGCATATGACGTACCGATCATGGTTGAAGAGCATGTTGATGATGTCAGTGAATTGTTCTGGTTGTTTTGGGGAGAAGTACCCACTTTTAATCTGGTTAATGACTTGCTTCAGTTCTGGGATGCTCTTATAGTACTGCATCGCATCGTATCTACACAAAAACATAGAATAAGTTCATATTGCACTACATGGCCATTGACATACTTACTTAATCTCCCTGTATCAATACCCCTTCTGGTCCATGGCTGCCACTTCTTCTACACTCATGCCGAAAATGAAGAGGTTTTCTTGTCCGGCTTCCTCTGCCATCTCTACGTTGGCCCCGTCCATGGTGCCGATAGTCAGAGCTCCATTCAACATGAACTTCATATTCCCTGTGCCTGATGCCTCTGTGCCTGCAGTGGAGATCTGCTCAGAGAGGTCAGTTGCTGGGATCACTACACACACACACACACACACAGAACATTATTGTTTCACATGGGTGGGGAAAGTACAGAAAATATACAAAAAATTAAATTTAAGTCTGGCTATTTGCTAAAATAAGAGGAAGTAGCTAGTAGAAATGATGTTTGGGGAAATTGTAACTGGAAATTAAATAAAATTAAATGAAAGGGAAGAGCATTCTTTTTCTAACTTGTTTCTACACTTGTGTATGGATCTCCAGTGTTAAATTTGTGTGAAGAGTTACAAAAGACAGTGTTAGAGTCTGGGCCAGGCTAAGATTCAAAGTTATCAGTGTTAACATATTTAAGTTATTACAATTAGTTTTTTAATGACTATTAAATAACGTAATGTAATACAACACAAATGTTTTATAAATACTGCCCATCCCTGTGTAGTGGGCAAGAGATGGTTTTAAATGCACCCATATCTTTTGTTGTGCGTGTTTTTACCTTTTTCTGCCAGAGACACTCTGTAGTTCTCCAAATAAATGACCTTCAGCTTGTTACCAATAATGGGGTCATTATTGACCACATCTGCAACTGTGGTGATGAGCTTAATGATCATCTTGGCCATGTGATATCCAGGTGCAGCCTGCATACACACAGACACATATACAGTATGGATGGGCTTGTTTGATTATTTTAGAAAAATTGGGATTTTTAAACTTAATAGTCCTTTTTACACTTAATAGAATTTGCAACATCCAAGTGGAAATGCCTTGTTGACTGAAGAAGTTAGAGGAGACTGGCCAGACTTGTTTGAGGTGACAGACTACAGTATATCAAATAACCACTCTTTACAAGCGCAGTGAGCAGAAACGAATCTGTAGGATATACTGAATCTTGAGGGTGCAGAACAGTAGAAGTGTGTATCATCGACTACATAGGGCACTGGTTTAATCAAACTGGCCTGCTGAAGACTGGATGCTCTCATCTCAGCTGTACAGGCTGGGGGTGAAACCAGTTGATATTGTAATTTTGCCAAAGACCAAAAATAATGATACAAGAAATTAAATCATTAGCAAATAAATAAGAAAACTAACCCTTGGAGAAACTGGCTACAGTCAGCTTCTATTGGGACTATTCTAAATGAACATACTGTATAATGTATGTAATGCCTGATTTTATGTCTAGAATAAAAGACAGGGGCAGTAAAACACTCTACAGCCAGGGTCCTGTTTAACTACAAAATAAATCCCATAGACCCCCTTGGCACAGAACACAGTCTAACTATTGAAATATTAGGCTTATTATCTGCAGTAATGAAAAAATTATGTACAGTAAATGATGTATGTAATTTTGCTGTTATAATTAGAGCTAGTTTTCCACTGATAGAATACATTAGGTTGTAGTTGATTGTTTATGGGCCTTGCTTTTAAGAATATTTCCTGTCAAATACAAATACCATTGTAAAAAAACATGAACCCTTAACTGTGTCTCAGACACCCTTGCATTGCACTAAAGGGTCAGTTTTTTTGTTTAAATCATATATCACTACAGGAATCATCTGTCTCTCCTGCAAAAGATGCAGTCAGGTGTATATCAGAAAAACTAAGAGGAAACTACCTGAATGTTTTGTTGTGCAGCTTCGTATCTAAATGAAGTATTTTATCTTTCCAATACACTTCAAAGTCAATATATATTTTTACTGAGTATTAAATTGTGTCACCTTGCCACCAATAATCACAGTGCGTGGTACAAATGGTGCTGCCGGTCTGGATTTTATACCTAAAAAAAGACACAGAACATCATCACAGAACCATCTGTGCATCACGTCCACTATGTACCTGATATTTATACCTGAATACTGTGTGTGCACTAGAGCTTCGGAGGACACGGACATTTAATGCATTTGTACGTACGGTTGTACATAGTGATGATGTGAAGGCAGTTGAGGAGCTGTCGTTTGTACTCATGAATTCTCTTCACCTGAACGTCAAACATAGAGGCAGGGTTTATCTTCACTTCGTATTTTTTCTCCAAGTACTGTGCAAACTTCCGCTTGTTGTCCTACACACACCCAACACACACACACACACACACACACAAACACACACACACACACACACACACAAAGATGATGATCAATAACCACAGTGTAAGCACCAGTGCAGTGAGAGATGTATCTCTTGTCTTTTTGGAATTTATACATACACCCTGAGGTACATAATGGGCATGAGTGGTCACACTGTGTGTCCAAACCTGTTTGACTTTAGCTACGTCTCTGATAAATGCATTATCATCCACCAGATCATTCAGCTTCTGTAACTGCATCAGGTCTTTTACATAATCTTCCCCGATCATCTACACACAAACACACCAGAAAATAAAAAAGATCAGGTACATATTAATTAACTCTCTAGTAATGTTACATGTTACTGTCAGAATTTGGAGGAGTTTCACTCATCATTTACTCATGCAAACCTTTGAATAAATCATACTTACAAGGCCTGTTTTATAATAAGAGTAGCTTACCTTTGACAATATTCTCATAAACACACTTTTTCCTTTTCCTTTTTCGTCACTAAAGACACTTTTTTTGTTCCTTATTATCTATCACACTCACATCTCAGTGAGATCACAGTGAGGCCAGGCTTAACACCAATCCAAATGTCTCAGCAATCAAATGTTCTCATGTTAAGACTGACACATGCAACAGTTGTTAGTGATTTAGCAAAGAAAGACTGAAATGAAGAAGATAGTTCATGATAGAAATAGAATAGAAATGATTATTATTTGTAGAAACCTTTATAGATGAAGATATTTAAAAAAAAATACTTAACAATTATATTTATATAGTCTGTGTGTGTGTGTGTGTGTGTGTGTGTGTTACCTCTGCGATTAGATCAGCCAGCCCTGGGTTGCAGAGCAGGAGCCAGCGCCGTGGAGTAATTCCATTTGTTTTGTTCTGGAACTTGTCTTCATCCAATTCACTGAAATCTCGGAATCTGACAGGAGGAAAAAAAAATGTTACCTCACAGGTTTGATGAAATTTATAGTAATTCATTTGTATTAGAATCTTACATCTTTTTTTGATAACACTGAATTATATGAATGCAGGAATGTGATGATCTTTGTTAAATCTATGTGTCTGATGGTCTATACTTGATCTCTATGTGTAACTCACACTTCATTTTTGATGATATTGGAGTGAATCTCTGCAACTCCATTAACAGCATGGGATCCAACGATGCACAGGTGAGCCATGTTCACTCTCTTCCCACCCTCCTCCTCAATCAGAGACATCCTGCGCAAACGATCCATATCCCCAGGGAACAGGGATGCAATTTGCTACAAATACATGGCTGCTTTTATTTTCTATGTAAAAAGTTGATTGCAAGAACATTTGTGATCTGTTTCTTGTGCACACTCACATCCAGGTGTATTTGGTTGATCTGGTAGATGATTTGTAAGTGGCGTGGTAGAAGTTTCTCCAGCAGTTGGACAGGCCAGCGCTCTAGAGCCTCAGGGAGCACGGTGTGATTGGTGTATGCAAATGTGCGCCTAGTGAGATCCCATGCCTACACACAGAAATGAAGACAGAACTAACTCTTTATTAAGTAAATTTACTATGTGTAAAAAATCCTTTGACTTTTTTTTTGGCTTAGTAGTTTATTTTTAACAGGAATATAGCTTGATGGTATTCTCACACCCTGATATTATTCTTAGTATTCTCAGATTTCTTAGATCCTAATCTATTTGTATTAGCCTGGGGATATGTTTCTGCTGGAGAATAAAAAGCACTTCTGTAATCTTTCTTGATGCAAGTGCCTGCCAAATACTATAAATGTAAACTACAAGATAAAGACATTGTTAAGATCTATATGGGTGTGTCTCTCTCACCGTGGCCCAGTCCAACTTCTCAATGTCCACAAAGATCCTCATTAGCTCAGGGATAGCCATGGCAGGGTGTGTGTCATTCAGTTGGATGGCCACCTGAGGCAAGAAACAAAAAACACACACACACACACAAAAAAAAATCAGATTGAGTTACAATAGCTCAGATGGTACGTGGGTAGAAAAGTGTGATGGCAGTAAATCTTTCACAGCACAGGCTCCAGAACATCACAAGTGAAGGGCCAATGTGGATGATGGATGGCAGGGTGGAAGAGATTAAGCTTGATAAAAGATGTAAATGTTGGCATATATTATGCAGCATTTATATAGCAGGGAAATTAAGTAAGAACTCAACCATAAATCATTTTAATGGTCTGCTGTAATATTCCGAGTAATGAAAAAAAAACACTTTACAAGAACACCATGTTATCTGGTTTTGGCATATTTTCAAAATGATTGAATTCTCTTACTGCTAAAATGGAAATACTAAACAGCTTTCCCCTAATCTGTTTTTTGTTTGTTTGTTTTTTTGCTTGAAAGATGTTTTAGATCTGTTACCAGAGTGAATGAAATTCATACGAATATCATCATTTTCCAAGCATGATGTAAACTCTAATCCAGATTTTGTGTGCAGGCTCAAAAAAACCCCACATGGCTTTCCCCACTCCAGCAGAGATTTTATACAAACCTTCTCAGGGAAGCTGTCAAAGGACAGTGGGACAGAGGTACTTTTTTTCGAGGTCTTAAAGCGTCGAATGACGTCCTGCAGAGTCGCTGCCACCACAAAGTATTCCTGCTTCAATCGAAGTTCCTTTCCTTCAAAAAACTACAGGGCAACAAAATGTGATGGAATTTTAAGATTTTAAGAAATCACCATTTTAAGGAGTAACTGTATAATATGTTAGGTTTTGTTGATATTTTGCATGTAAGTTTGGTTAAGAAGAACTAATCATAGGAGTAACACCACACTATAAAGGAGTGGATAAGCAGAACACACATTGTCATTGGGGTAGAGCACTCTGGAAATGTTCTCAGCCAGGTTCCGGTCCAAAACAGCCTGGATATAGTCACCAACATTGACTGAAGATAAGAATAAATAGACTTGATTAGTGATTGATCAGATAGTGATTGATCAGAGCACTGCATATATGTATAACTGATCACCTACAGTCTCGAAGGTTGAAGTCGTTGGGAGCACGTGCAGACCACAAGCGCATTGTGTTTACAGTGTTGTTCATGTAGCCAGGGATGGGCGTGTCATAGGGCATGGCCAGAACCACCTGAAAAAAGACAATATAACTACATATACTCACAGTCCACTTTAATATGAACACCTGTACACATGCTTATTTATACAGTGTGATCAGCCAATTACATTGTAGCAGCACAAAGGAAAATGGCCAGAATGGTTTGAGCTATCAGGAAGGATATAGTTCATAAAATCTGTCATTACAACAGCGATGGGCAGAAAAGCATCTCAGCATATACAAACCATCGATCCTTAAGGTGGATGGCCTAAAACAGCAGAAGACCATACTTAACCATAGTGGGTTCCTGTTACCATGGTTGCAAAGAGTGTTTATTTGAGTTATTATATCATTCCTGTCAGCTCAGACCAGTCTGGTCATTCTCCTCTGAACTCTAATCAACCAGATGTTTCAGCCTGCAAACCCTCCTCTCACAGGGACATTGTTGATTATGAAATTCCCAGAAGTATCTAAAATGCACAAACCTGCCCATCTTTTACCAACAACCAGTCCATGGTTAAAAATTCAGAGATTACACAGAGTTTTTATTGTAATTCTGATGTTACTTGTGACCATTACCTAAAGCTCTGATCTGTATCTGCATAATTTTCTGCATTGTGCTCCTGCCACATGATTGGCTGATTGGATAACTGTATAAACAAGCAGGTGTAAATGTATTCCTGATGAAGTGGACAGTGAGTGTAACTAGCATAACTTCAAGTAGCTCCATGCACTGAGAGTTCATATATTGTTGGTGCCAGTGTGTTATTTGTAAGGAGACCTGTGTATCAACCCATTTAGGTCCTTCCTCAGTCTCCTCTACTCGTCCATAAAAATGCACTGGCAGCATGTACTCAGGACGGGCCTTCTCCCACGGGTTTCCATACCTCAGCCAATCATCAGCCTCCTCCACCTAATGCACAATACACTCAATCGAATGCCTTTAATATGGCCATCACTATGCAGCTGGAATATAAAATAATGAATAACAGTATACAGTATACCACAATAGCAGTAAAAACATGACTTTCACAATCACTGTATGTGTGCGATAACTGTCTCTGTTGGTTAAAGTCCAGGAGTGTGTTTGCAGTTCTGACACAAGTTCTGTACATGTGCTGTGTAACTGAAAAAGCATTCACTAAAAATACAAGCCTGTGATTTCTATTGGTTCCCTGCTATCAGCAGTGAACCCTATGCACCCCATGCACACACAGAGGTTACACTACTGACACACAAACATTATAGGAGATAATAACAGACCTACATCTTTCTTACAGGCCCATAAATCAAAGTCTTATATAGAGTAATTATATGATATGATGTTATGTGATAGGCAAAGCAACTCTCAATCTGGTTATTTACCTGCCAGCCGTCTATGATTTTTTGATTGAAGATCCCGTATTCATAACGGATCCCATAACCATATGCAGCTAAGCCCAGAGTTGCCATAGAGTCCAGAAAACATGCTATACACATGAACACATAAACACATACACGGTCATGAACTTCTTCAGATATCTGAGTTTGATCCAGTGTGAACTTGTTTTGCCTGTCAGCACTGTACGGTGAGAATTAGGTGTATAACACTGTGGTCAGTAGAACTAATCAAGATTCATTTGAGATTTCTGGGTGGTTTGTATTTTGTTGTTGTTGTATTGCATAGTGACAGTAACGAATGACTAGAGAGGCCCATAGCACAGCAATTAAATCTTCATATGATTTGTTTCATTCAAATCTTCATATGATTTGTATGTTTCATTTGTACTGCATGTCAAAGGGTTCTAGGGTTGTTAATTTTCCATTCTGGTATGGGGTTGGCTGTTCTGCTCACATTCTTCCATAACAAAAATGACATTTGCAGTAACAGACGCTGCGAAAGCCTTGTGGGGACTAAGAAGAACAAGAGCAGCAGGAGACACAGAAGGACAGCGGAAGGAATGAATGAAGGAACAATGGGACATTGAGTAAGAGAGCTGGAAAAACTTTGAGACCTGCCAGCCGGCCTAGCCCTCCATTCCCTAATCCTGCATCCTCTTCCATATCCTCCAAATCCTCCATGTCCAAACCCAACTGAAATGAGAGAGAGGGAAGTAAACAGTTTAGCCCATTCTGGCTCATAGAAATCAGATATATTGAGTGTACTCAGTTCAGTAAACAAGTAATCAGTGCTTTCCTTCTCTTTTGTCACACATTCTTACTTGATAGATGGCCTCATCACAGGCATTCTGCAGTCCTATATTGATCATGGTGTTCTGTAGGGTTCTGCCCATATAGAACTCCAGGGAGAGGTAATACACACGCTGTAACACATGTTTCAAAATGACTGAGCATCCAGTCAACAGCACAGGAAAAGCGTAATATACTGAGCATGATTCATACTGGCAATATCCATATCCAATACAGAAGCTGTAACAGATCTGCAATTAATTAGTTATGTAAACACGTTCATCCCCCTTAATTGATTTTCTCAGCGAAACTCCAGTTTTGCAACCTGACCCGCTTGACCTGTCACAAACTCAACAGCTCCATAACCTGAATCAGAAAAGTTAAAATACAAAAATGTATAATCTACAAGAACCAGATCTTCCAGCCTCTTGCTGAAAAATGATTATGTGATAATTTGAGTAATATGTAATCATGTGAAAAACATGTGAGGACAAATTTCACAATCCTTTGCTCTGAAATTGCACATGTGAATTATAGATATGTTTCATATATGATCATGTGGAACATAAAACCACATGCACTACATGTAAAAATAAATAGTGTATTACACATGTATATACATGGCATACATGATATAGGTGTTTATATGTGTACATTATGTTCTGACAAATCCAGAAAATGTTAGAATAACTCCTTGTCCTAGCTTCCAGAATTTGAAACATAGACTCTATTTCACTATTAGTTACAGAAAATATTCCCAGTAATACAACAAATACGATATTCTAACAAATATTGTAATAAGTTGAAGAACAGAACAACATGATGTATGATCAAAATTGCTTTACCTTTATATACCATCTATAAGCCACATTAAGTCTTGCATATCTCTCCTGTTGGAATTACAACCTAGATGTTGAATTTTGGTATGGATGTAATATCACACTCCTTTTTAATACAACTTAAATGAAAACTGTAGAAATCATGTGGTTATTGCTTTTAGACAAAATCAAGGAAACCCCATTCCCAGTACAAACGTTGGTCTCTGACAGGTTAATAAATTGAACCCACCATCCATTTTTTATTTGTTCCTTTGGTTCAAATATCTACTCAAGCTTCTTGGTTATAATCCCCATCCCTCCTGCCTTTAAAAAACGTCAATCATAGGCAGACAGCACCATATAGAGGAGCTGTAGTAAGTTTTATCCTTCTTATTTTAAATTGCCTAACTAAAAACCATATTTTGTTGTACTGTGACCTCACCTTTGGATCCTTCTCATAGTAGAACTGCTGTGTTCGGATCCAGCGACCCACCAGGTGATCTCTCACCGTATGAGCCAGGGCGTGATAATAATCAAGTGGTGTGGCCACATTCCTGTCCTTTACCAGAGTGAAATGCAAGTGGCGATTGAAGCCTTTTTTCAGCTCGGCAACATTTTCCACACCGACGATCCCACGGATGCTGATCTGCTTGCGCTTCTCCTGGTCAGTGAGTGGAGTGGCCATGCTGAGGGTCTGTACGTCTGGAACAGACTACTAGAAGTGTGGGGTTCGTTGATCTGAACTTTAGTCCAGGTTAAACAGACAGAGGCGGCTCAGGCCTCGTGCTCTCTCATTGGACATTTTCAAATGGAACAGAAATGAAGAGCAGACATTCGTTCACTTGACTCAACCCATTTATTGAATATAGTATTACAGTTACAGAATGCACCAAGCGCCAGATAATAATAATAATAATAATAATAGTAATAATAATAATAAAGTAATAAAATTATTGTTCACATTAGGGATTACTTTATGATAAAGAAAGTAAAGATCCCCTGTACAGTCATAGACCCACACTTTTGGCTCTGTACACAGCAAAACTAGTGTTGATTGAAGGCCTACAGTGTTTGATACACTCCTACAACATTCATTTGTCTCCCTTCACACCTCAAATAAACATTGTAAGATTTACTTCAGCATTATTGGTCTTCACGCAGTTCTGTAGGTGCTTTTTTTGTTGTTTTGCTGTGTACACAGTTCTTTTCATACACCACAACATAGCCACACTTCATCAGTCCGAAGAGTATCTTTGTATCAGTCATTTGACAAACAGGCTCAGGAATTGAATTTTAAAGTAGGCTACACATGTCTGGTGATGCAAATAAAGGCAGTTATTTCACTGCACCACAGCATTAGCAGCCTGGACCCCCCACATCTAATGACATGGAGCCACGCAAACATCCACTCTATGGAATCTAGCACTTCTAGAACATAAAACATATTGCCAGTTTATGAATTTTTTTTTTTCATTTAAAGCTGTGCTTTTTTATATTGCAGGTAATAACACAAATATATCTTTCTATCTATATATAGTACTGTAATTTTCAGACATATAAACAGAAGCAGCACCAGTTTTTCAATAAAGATTAGCGAATTGCCTGTACAGCTCTGAGGCAGTAACAAACAGAGGGGTCAGAAAGAGAGAAATGTGTATGTGTGTGTGTGTGTTTACTGCTGCTGATTATGTGTGGACTGTTGTGGAAAGTGTTCATGCTGTGCCTGTATGTGTGTGTGTCTGTATATATGATTGAGAGACAGCCTAGTGTCTCCTCTTTATTTATTTCCTGTTAAATATCTGTAATATAGGATTATAGTTTATACCATAAAGTTTTTATTTTCTAATCCCTGACAAATTGGTAATAGCATTTATTGGCAAATAGGGTGCAGTATTTGTAGTGTAACTTTGTAATGTGTGAGGACAAAATGTCCTAAAAATTTCTCAGCTTTCTACAAAAAAGAAAGCGCAGGAAAGGCCACGCTGACATTTCAGTCAGTATATGAATTTCCCATTTAACACATTATACTGAACTGCCTGCACATAGTCCAATTATAATGGTAAACTGCATTGTATAACCTCTACAGATTTATAAATTTATATCTGCACATATTCACTTCTGCACAGATCAGCAATACAGTATATGATCAGTAATAATAATAATAATAATAATAATATAAAATCTGCCTGGACTCTGGTAGATACTAGGCTTGTACGACCAGAGCCACATGCTTTTATGCTTTAGCACCAACTATAATAATAATAATAATAATAATAATAATAATAATAATAATAATAATAATAATAATAAAACCTAAGGAATTATACTTTGCTGTCACTATTTTTCACAACATTTTCTGAGCCTAGAACATATGTACAGATTGCTGAGATTGTGAGGGTGATGTAGTTGATCATATTAATGAAGTTATAAGAAAAGGTAGAAATGCTACTAACTCTAACCATGACCAGCAGGGGGCAGTTGCAACTTTTCATATAAATTCATTAATTCATCTATCTATCCACTCAGTAACCATGGGCCACGGTGTATCTCCAGGGTATGAGCAGAAAATACTCCCTGGATGGGATTCCAGGGAACAATGTACACATACCTTGAGAAATTTAGAGCCAATCTACCTTCCGGCATGCTTTAGGGAGGTGCAAGAAACCTGGGAACATGCAAAAAAAAACCCCACACAGACAGTAACCCAGGTTCAGGTTTGAACCAGGGACACTGCAGCTACACGGTGGCAATGCTACTCACTGTGGCCTTTTCATATCAATTGAGCTGCGCATATTGTTATAAATTTGCAAGCATGACACCATGCTGATCTTGCTCCTCTATCAAATGAAATGACCAATGATTAAACGGAGTAGATTAGAGGACGAGGAATGAGAGGCAAGCCTTAAAGTTGCAGCGTAACTATGCTGTGCAGTGTTTTATGAGAGGGAGAAAATCAACATCCTTTTTTTTTTTTTATCAGTGTTTTTCCAATATGTAGTCTAATATTCTCAAAACTACACATAAAGTCTATGGCTTTTTTGGGATTACAAATAGAAGTGTACAGCAGTTTTCTGCTCTCTTGCTGCCTCTGCTTGTCATAAAGTAAATTAATTTCATTTGAACAGCTGGAACTAGCAGCTAAGCTTATTAAAAAGCACTGAACTTCTAAACCAACCCAGAATTTCACATAAACGGCTGAGAACTGAATATCAGTGTAAATCTTATCCAACAATGTGTATGTGTGCGTGAGAGACAGACAGAGAGAGAGAGAGAGAGAGAGAGAGAGAGTATTGTTATGTTGGACTTCAGCAGACGGAGCCTGAAGGGTCTGACTCCCCCAGTGTGTAGAAATCTGGAATGGGCAGTCCAGTATGAAGAGTCACCTGCACACAAACACAGAGTTTGTTTCCATTTAGAAGAAGTGACACAGAAACAATGAAGGCTCTTTATATCTGTTAAGATTAATAACTTTCAGCAGTTTAATCATCAGCCAGTACACTGTATTACTGCCATCTATGTGTGTGTTGGTTTGGCTGTTACCTGGACATTGCGGTTGAGACTAATGGCAGGGTAGTAAAGACCTTCCAATGAGTCGAAAGCCACAGGACCTTGTTGCTCATCATTGATAAGAAACAACAGAATCCCGCGGGTAAAATCCAACAGAACTCCGACTGTCGCTCCCTTACCAATCCCTCCATCCGTTCTGAGGAAAAAAAGAGAGATTCTGAACTCAGAGCCTAGCCACATGCACAAATAAATAAATAAATTCACATGCACACTAAAACTCCTAAGTATATACTGTAATAAATAGTGCTGATCAGAATGCATTTCACAATCACTATTACAGTCAGAGGCAAGTGAATATTTAAAAAAAAAAAAGATTATTTATTTATTAAGCATTTCAAATGAAATACAAATCAATATTAACTAACTAAAACATTAAACTTATATGACAAATAAATAGTTAACAATTTTAAAAATGCGCTTATTAAAGTCACCTTTTTTGTGATTGGATCTCAAATGGAAATCTACGGAGCATACAGTGCAGTACATTAGCTATTACAATATATAATCTACATATTTTAGGTACTGCTACACATGTACTGTATATTCCTCCATATATTACTATACATGCTCAATATTTTTTAGGTATATCATAGTGCACTACATAGTACAAGGAAATTGCACAAGGTTTGGATGCAAATGCAAGTTCATTAAATGATCAAAGCAGACAAGTCTTGAAAGCAGGAAGAACAAAGCCAAAACCAGAATGTCAAGCCGCACCAAAGGCTGGTAATCCTCACTGGTAGAAAGCAGAATTGACTCTGCACTAACAAGAAGAACGTCTGGGTTATTTAAAGCTATTAATGCGGTGGGGAACGGGTGTAGCTGATTTGTAATCAGGGAACTGTGAACGAGGATATGGGTCATGTGATGAATTAGGTGACATGGTCTGTTAGCTGAGGAAGTTGGGAAATGTCGTTCATTGCTATCGAGTAATGCAGGTCATGACGAGATTCAGTGAGGATCCCGGAAAACATGTGACACATCACTACGTAGTGCAATACTAAGTAGTGAACATGTAATTCAAGCACAAAAGTGTTGCTTTCTCTTATCCCTTTCATGCACAGCTTATTTTCTAACCATATCCAACTTCTTTAGATGTTGTTGTAATTATGTAATATTGCATGCCATAGGAATTTTGGCTTTTTCTAAATATCACATAAGGAATACCATGAGGCTAAAATGATTTAAAATATTTACTCCAAATTTTTAGAATATGAAATTCTCCAATGTGTTTTTAACAAAAATGTTCTAATTCAAGTTTAAAATATTTTTCTGTTGATGAACCAAATGTGTACAAAATGTCACTTTTTTAATTGCATTATTATCAATAGCAAATAGAATTCAAATATTCTGGACATGTATTTTGTGTAGAACATTTGTAAAAATGACCAGAGATATGCTGCATTGGGATTCGCAAAGAAAAATCAGGTTAATGAATTATGTTACGTAACTACAATAATAGTCTTAAGTGATTTGCATTGTATCTGTAAGTCTAGACATGATGCATGAAAAGGATCACCTAAAGGGCTAAGTTATGCATAAATGCATGCTGATGTTAAATCATTCAATTAACTAAAAACTGACACCACTCTTTAAAGGACGTTCACCCAAAACTAATGTACCCAAACATACATATACTCTAAGATACTCATCTCCTTTGTGTACCTGTTGGTGTGGGAGTTGTTGTGCATGAACCAGGAGCGGTTGTTGTCCACATACATGGCCCAGGCTTTATCATCCTTTCCCAACATCACGTCTTTCAGCACGTCACCTCGGGCGATCCCAAACGCAGGGTCCGGGTGATTGTCATAGCGATCGATGGTCATTTCCCAGTAATGTACACCACGGGAGAAGGGTGTGTTCCCCATGACAACACGATCGTCATAGCTGTTACATGTGACTGTGAGGTTGTCATTAGACAGTATGATGTCTGGATGGGCTGACGCAGGGTCAAAAGTAAACCAGGCAACTGCAAAAAGGAATCACAGACACACGCAATCAAAAGTTCTGTGTTGGTCACTGAGGGCTTAGTTTTCAGACATAATTACTTTGGATGAGTAATTATGGATTTGAATGGCTACTGATAATGATCAGGACAGTCCAGTGCGACCTCACTTACATACACACAAACAGAAGGCACATACACAAACAGGAGCAAGACAGGAGCAGAAGGGTACAGGTGAATACAGGTATAATAGTAATGAAGAAAAGAAGGAAGCAGATTGTGGTTAAGAGAGCTGTCCATACCTGTAGCTAGAGTGTTAATATCACATGAGGCAAGTCCAGCTGAGATGAGAGAGAGAAAGAGACAGAAAGAGGGAGGGGGAGAAAGTGAGCGAAGGGGAGAGGGTGGGAGTGAGAGAGAGAGAAAGAAAGGAGGAAAGGAAGGAAAAAAAGCAAAAAGAAAAGAGTGATAGAAAGGAGGGTTGATGAAAGAGAGGGAGGTAAAGCAGCTGATCAGGGAAGCTGGATCTGCTCAGTGACAAATCACCTCATGCATAACACTGTCATAAAGCCTTTCAAATAACTGTATAACCTTAATTTATCAATTGTTTTTCTTTTCTTCCTATAGTGTTAATTATCTGATTGAATATTCTTATGCATGATTTATGCTTGGTCAGGCATGAAGTTTGGAAAAGTCACTTTCAAAACAAACTCAAGGCTCATTAATGTGAGTGGGCAAAAATTGGCAATTTGAAAACATAGTGTCTAAGACAAGCACTGAAGATCAGAATCATTTTAACTAATCATTTTATCTTATTAATCATTTAAGTATTTTCTAGTCCTTACCTTAAAATCAAACACACTGACGCTGAATTCTTTCTTATGGAGTCTGACTCTTATGGAGTCAGTATTTAGGAACAGCAGTCTAGTTTTTTTGTGTGTGGGAAAATTTTACATTTTAAAATTTTTCTACAATGAAGCAGGAAACAAGTAAGTGTAAAGGTGTCAGTATAATTAGGTTAGATTTAACGTATAATTAAGGAAGATACATATAATAAAGACATATTTCAGCAAATATTTTTATTAATTAAAAGTCGGATCCAACCGTAAATTTATTTTGATGTCTCAGGTTTTAAAGGTGAAAGAGGTTATAAACTGTTTGTTTGGCAACTTCTTTTTTGTAATTAGCAGAAGATGTCATTTGTTTGAACAGATAAGAACAAAGCATGCTTTCAGTTTATTACACAGACTTGCTTGTTTGATGGACAGCCTACAAAATGTATAATGAATATTCATTCTGGGCGGCTCTCTGAAACGCTTCCGATGAGGCGTAATCCAGACTTTAAAGGATTACATTTCCCAGAAAGGCTCACATGAATAAACATGAACATTAGCTATTAGGGACCGCAAGCTCATCTGCATCGTTCTAAATGACCCCAAATGACTGCATTATTCTAAATCATTATTTTTTTGTTTTTGGAAAAAGAAATCTTCCATAAATAAAGGCTTCATTACAGCGGTTCTTAAAAAACTGTATGCATATATAATGTAGTTTTAGTTTCTCAAGTAATATAGTAACAGCAGTACTAGGAACATGAGCCTTTTTGATTCCAACTTCATTTAAATATATGTATAATCCTTTAGCTTCTACTTACTGAACACCATCCAGCTTCCGTACTTATCAAAAGCCAAGCATATCTAATGGAAAAGAGGGTGTTTGTGTATGCAGAAGCCCAAATGACTTAGGTCACTTACTCTCAGAAGTCTGCATGACGAGTGTTTTGCTGTACTGCCCCACTCCGCTGGAGTTAAAGGCTTTAACACGAGATTTATACGTGCTGTTGAAGTGAAGTCCGTCCACTGTGCAGATCGTCTCTGGGCCAACATACACTTCCTGAGGAGTGAGACTGCATTATATACTGCAAGATATGCTCATCCATAGGCATAACATTTCCTGTGGGGCTCACACTATAGGTATAATTAAGACTCTTGTGAAGTCATAAAAATCATGTGTAATGGTGGAAAGGACAGCACTTATAGTTCCTCAGTCATCCTTTGTAAAAATGGAGCAGAAATCAGAACACAAGGACCTGGCTGCCTAAAAAAGAGCTTGGCCTGTTTAGAAACGGAGAAAGGGAGCATGTGTGTGTAAGTGTGTGTGAGTGTGTGTGTGTGTGGGGCAGCCTACTAAAAGTGTATAAATAGAATACTGCAGTGAACCAACATACATATCACACAGAAGGCCTGAAAAAAATCATTCTTTTTATGTGTGGATGTTCAGGTGTATATGTGTTTTTCTGCACGTGTATGCCTTTGTGTGTATGTGTGTGTGGGTGTATAACACTCACTCTGAATTGCCCTCCACTGCCATCATCCAGCTCCAGGATGTAGCCATCTACAGCAATGGTGGAGAGAGGAGGCTGTTTCCATGACAAAGTGGCACTGTTGGTCTGGCTACAACACTCCTCCAGCTGCAGGATTGGAGCTGCAGGTACTGTACACACACACACACACACACACACACAACCCTATCAGTACACACATACATCTCTGCATTCAAATATCCAGTGAATTAGATAAGAAATAAATTCAGACACACACACACATACAAACACAGACTTATACTTCATGAAAATTGATACCCTTCATCTGTACAAAGTCAAGCTGGTGGATAGTTTGTAGTAATGGGCTGCTGTCCAGTGTCAGGTCAAAATCGCTGGTCATACGTGGCGTGAGTGTGCCCTTACCCCACTGACTCTCAGTCATATGCACCCTACGAATCAGAGCATCAGAGATCTACACACACACAGACACACACAACACACAAATACAATTAAGTGCACATGCTCAGTCAGGCTAAACTCATCAGCTAATCAATTCATCATGAGCATGGTTAGATGCCTATAAAGTCACAGTGTGTTGCTGATTAGCACTGTTCTATAACAATGTCCTAATGATCAATTTCATTGTGTTTTTTTAGTGTTAATGTTCCCAAGAGCCTTTTGGAAATAAAGCACATTGTTTGGCATGGGTAAAAGTGTGTATAGACATTAAAAAAAAAAGTGGTGGAGTTCAGACTGCTAAACTGTGATGCAAGTACCTTTTCCAAGATACGTGAGGTCAGAGCGTTTTTGATCTGCCGCTCACTCAACATCACAGAGCATCTGAATATGTATAAACTGAAGCACTAACAGCCCTCTTCTCTCTCCTGAATGCAGTACAGTGTGTGGAATTTTTTATAATTCTTATAGTTGTGTGCTGTGTATAAGGATCTTGTGCAGGTGAAGGTTAGGTGACCTGCAGGAAGCCACTGGGGTCGTTTTCTTTGATGACCTCAAGACAATATTCCATCAACCCTGTTGTCTGCCGCAACTTCACAGTGCAGTGTGAAATCTGATCACGTACCACCTGACAGAAAGATATAGAGAGATATATAGAGAGACATACAGATAGATAGATAGATAGATAGATAGATAGATAGATAGATAGATAGATAGATAGATAGATAGATAGATAGATAGATAGATAGATAGATAGATAGATAGATAGATAGATAGATAGATAGGGAACAGAATGGCAGATAGATAGAGAGAAGGAGAAAGACATGATTATCACTCAAGGGTTATTGTACATACTTTGTAATTATTCTCTCTCTCTCTCTCTCTCTCTCCTCACTAAATCTAAAGCCACTAGATTTATCTAAATCACTCTGATAAGTCTGTTTCTTTCCCCTGCTGTCAGTGGTGCTGAGGCTGAGTTGCTAAGCAACAGCAGGAAAGGCTATTTGCATCCTCTGTGAGAAAGCAACATGCATGTTTTCCTTTTGTGTGTGTGTGTATACCCTTCAGTTTGAAATAAACGTGAGGATACCCTAAGGATAATTATTGATATCTTGCATCTCGATAGAGATTGTGACTCTGTGTGTGTTTGTGTGTGTATGTCTGTGTGTGAGTAGCTCTTTCCTCTCACTTGAACCACTACACAATCCTAGAGACTCAACATTTTGGTTACCATAGCAACAGAGCCAAAGCTCCATGGAAACCCGAGGCAATAGAAAGCCTGCTGCTTCATAGTTTGGAAGATCTCAGGACTTTTATTGCCTCTGGTCTCCATTCAAAACACAACCTCAGGCACTTTACTGAGAAATCACAAGGTCAGGTGTACTAACCTGTCTGTGCCTGGATTTAGGTGGAATTAAGTCACATTTTGCTTGAAAAAAAAACGTGTTATGTATGTAACTGGCGTAGGGGTACAAAGGTGTAGTTAATGCACCAAGCTTAGGCACTCTTTTCTTTCAGACCTATGCAATTGAGAGGGAATCATACAAAAACTGGGAAATAACTGAAAAAATGGGTAGGCATGAAGAGTGAAGCTGGTATTTTGATTGATGTAATAAATTTAGCACAAGCCAAAAATTAGCACCAGCCAAGTTTCTGCTTGGTCTTGTCTGCCTCCTTAAGCAGGTGTAAATTAGCAGTATGTATTGCCCAGAGCTGTGTGGGCAGTGTTGCCAGGTGCTCTGTTTTGCAGCTCAGACCCTGGTAAACGGATGGGAAAGGTTCTTCATTAATTACTAAAAAATAATTCAAGACCACCTTAAGATCTCAGTCAAATCACTATTTCGTTTGAGCTGATTCTGACACACATCTGGCAACCTCACTCAGAGCACCTTGCCTACTTCACCTTTTTCTAAATTTGCCATGGTTTCATGCAGTTAATATAGCTTAATACAGCATTTTCTTTTCCTTAGGGTTAAGACAGTTCATTTATTATATTTAATTATGGTTTAATGACAGGTCTGGCATATCAGCTGCATTAATGCACAGTCATTCTGATGAGAGAGGCTTTCCTATATGCTAGATTTTTTTTCTACCGCTTTATAGCAGCTTTTAAAATACAATTTGTGCCTCACTTACTAGGCATAGCACAGTTCACATAATGAACTACAATCTTAGCAAATTGAAAATTACTGTCAGACACATTTTGCAGCTGCATCGAGTCATGTACATCTGGTTCACAGTGTTCCACACCCCCAGAACAGAAGGCACAGCAAAATTCAATTCAACACATCACACACAGCACAAGAAAAAATGAAACATCTCACAGGAATAATGCTGCTTGTAGCATAAAAATCTCAGCACAGTGTAACACATCATCTCACTATAATACATCATAACATCAAAATGTGAAATACTGCTGCTGCAATATTGATCGGTGTTCTGTATATAAATATAATATACAAGAAGATGCGATGTTGCTATAAGGTTTGTGTATGTGTGTTTACCATGAGTTTGTGCTCGTGCTCTTTGGTCACTCTGGCCAATAACTGGGCTTTCCGGCGGTTCAGAGCATCAATCAGTGCGTCACACTGTGCCACCAAGCACGCTTCAAATTCAACTCCATTCTCCTGTGATTCACACACACACACACACACACAGTGACCGTGTGACCCCAGAACTGCAGTAGGACAGGAATACAGGTCAAGGGCAGGTATGAAAACATTTTCCCTCTCCCCCTAAATACATGCTTCATTTCATTTCCCTCGCCACTCTTTTCCTCTCTCATATAGAGATATTTGTGTTGATTACCTGTATGTGCTGCACCATGTTTCTGAGCTGAACAAGAAACTCTTTGGCCTCAGTGGCTCGATCAGACAGGATGTTCAGTGCCTGAGAGAGCTGCCCCTAGGGAGGGAGAGAGACAGATGAATAGAATTATAGTCAGATAAATCAGCTCATGTGTAAAATCTAAAATAGCAGAATCTACAACTGTGCATTTAATCATGCTTTAATAAGTTACTTCTTCATTTCCAAAACATAGTTCATTAAACATAATCTACAATACTGCTGAGTTTAGCTAGTTTTTTTTTTTTAATTGAATCTTGGACAATAAATTACAAATGCTTAATTTGATATCTTTCAACTCCCTGGCTGCACACTAAGATTTACAACTCAGTTCATTCACCTGTGATAGAGAATACAAAGTAATTTTGTAGAATTTCTTCTAGAATTTTTACAAATATAATACATTAAAACTATTTTGTTCCTGGATGAATAATTGTAATAATAATCAATATTAAAACACACACACATCAGGAAATGGCATCAGTTGTGTGGCCAGTGACACAGCTACTGTAACAGACATTGGGAGAGCAAATGAAGAACAAATATGAAGGAAACGATTCAGCGTGTATGTGTGCACATGTTTGTATAAGAGCAGCTCATGGGTGAGTGAACAGGAAACAGAGCACATGAGACTCGAGTGACCCTGCAATTCCTGACTGTGGGAAGCTACAGGAGTGATGTGAAACACAAACATCCCTTCAGTGCTATGATACCCAAAGAGAGGAATTTCCCATTTGACCTCTCTCTCTCTCTCTCTCTCTCTCTCTCTCTCACACACACACACACACACATCTGCACACATAAAAGCCACACATGTTCAGTGATCACATACTCTAGACACAAGAAACGTTGGGTTGAATTTCCTACTGCAGAACATTCCCCCAATGCCATTAGCCTGTTATAACATTTCGATTTATTTTAATTAAACCAACAACATACAGAAATTAACTTTGGTTTATCAATCACAGCAATTATCAGGAAAGTAGGGCACAGTAAGCAAGGCTGACAAACACATACCATTTGTGGCACAAATTAAACAACTTTTATATCCTAGAACGAGTGCTGAACAGTCTATATAAAGTATATAATAGATAGATAGATAGACAGACAGACAGACAGACAGACAGACAGACAGACAGACAGATAGATAGATAGATAGATAGATAGATAGATAGATAGATAGATAGATAGATAGATACTTTATTCATCCCAATGGCACATTTACAATACTAATCATTTAATATAACTATAATATAATATAATACTCTTTTAAGAGTCTATTAAGAATTTTCAACATCCATTTACAAATGAATATTTTTAAATAAGTGCTAATTCTGTTTAGTAAAAAGAAATAAATTAAACTAAAATATCCTAAAGTAATTGATGTATGATTACATGCTCTTGTAAGCTTTTTTTTTTCTTTTCTTAAAACAGATGCTAACATTTATTTTTAACTTGTTCAGTCTGGCTTATCCCCTGCCTGTCAGGGTCAGAAAATGAGAGTGTTAAGAACCATGCTCCAGAGGCAGCAGTGGCAGTTTGATGGTGCTTAGATTTAAACTCATAACTTTCTGATCAGTAGAGCAGAACATTACGTACTGAGCCTCTGTATGTCTGCCGTACACAGCACAACACAATGCCCAACATCAGGCTGTGCAGTATGACAATATAATATAAATATCAGGCTAAATACACGTTTCTGAGCTATTTCAGGTATCATACTCTCTTTTTTTTTAAATAACAGTTACAATCTTTATTTAAAGACAGCTTATTAAAATGTTTTCAACTATAAAATGTAACTATCATATAACTATCAGCTATTTCCAGTCATTTTTAAACCTAATACTACAGTTTCTACTGACAGTTTTTAAGAAACCTATATATGTTGATGCATATAATGCATTGCAATAGAAATAGAAATGTCTCTATGTATCATGGTGATATTTTTGCCAAATGGCCAACCCTTACTCCACGCAAATCCCTTGACTCTCTGAATGTCCATTCCCAATTCCCACTATTCCCTAAATTCTTCAGTGCTGCACATTATAGTGCCACTAATGTACTAAGCATTTAATGTCACATTCCTAAGTGATTAACCAAAAGAAATGGATTTGCATTAAAATGTGAAAATACAAAAATAGTATGAAGACATGAGGCAGAAAACAGCGGCTCAGTGCTTGTCATGGAAACTCATACATAATTATGTAAAACAGTGCAAACTGAGTGTGTTCTCTGAGAGAAAAGAAAGAAGAAAAAAATAAGACGCAAATATAAGAAGAAGAAAAAACAGCACAACAACATAACATGGGCCATGATCTTAGTTTGGAGTTCTTTTATAGCTAACCACAGTATTCTTACCAAAACAGAGCTAAAATGCTATTTAAGCAATTTAAACTAAACTCTCTTAACCACACGGCTGTTTTCTCTTTCAGGGAACCAGGCCAAAACTTTCACATTGAGTACAACCAACAGTGCAGTGCTATGATCTACCCGCTTTACTTTTTTGTTAAATAGATAAATAACAGTTTCCTTTAAGTACTGAAATATTTTATATCCATGTCATCAAATTAAATCAATACCAAATTACATGCTTTCCACCATGACCTCTTACTTTATAGGTTCATGGAAAAGAGAAGAGACTGTGTGTGCCTGTGTGTGTGTGTGTTTGTGTGTGTGTGTGTGTGTGGGTGGGTGGGTGTGTTGCTGCATCAGCACTGTGTGTGCAATAAGAGGTGGTGATTGTGCCCCTCAGGTACTGTTAGCAGTTGCTGATGGCAATAAAACTGTCATTAAAGTAAAACTCATTCTGTCATCATCTCTCATTGTTTCATTATGTGGGTGACAGAGGGTGTGCAATTTGTGAAAGCGCGTGAAGGGGTTAACATGCTGTGCATAAATACCTCCCTGCAGGGCAATTAGGCTCATTTAATCCTGCTCCTTCTATTTTGCTGCCGAGAGTAACGTAGCGAGTGGGAAGATGACAGAAACTGTCAGAACTGATAAATCTGTGCATTGCGCCTCAGCCTCTAAACACTCAGCCAATCATGCAGCACCTCTGTCTTGCTCTAACCAATCGCTTCTCCTAACAATATAACGAACAATTCCATGGTGAAGTGAGTGATTTTTTTTGAATTTGCCAATTCCCACCTGCTAGCTAGCCTTCCTCTATCACACAACAGCTCATTTTAAGTGTTTAAAGATAATACATAACAGTCATAATTGAAAATTGAAAACACAAAGACTTTGCATTGTAATTATACATTTCCCTTCAGTTCAACTGAATGTAGTTCATTCTGTTTCATTGCTAGTAACAGACTGTAGCTAAATCAAATAAAACAGCCAAAGGTAATGCTGTGGCAAAACTCTTTAGTATAGGTTTATTAATCCAGTGTTAGGAAAACAATACTAATGCTACTGTCACACGTACAGCCACTCACAGCGACTGAAGATCATTTGTTTTTAATGAGAGTTAGTGACTTCTGGAAACATAAGTGCCAGTGACCGTTGCTGAATAGATGTGGGTGTGTCCAGTTAGGTGACAAAGCTGAGAAAAGTTTCATTTTATGCAAAAATGGACCGACTGTGACTACCAACAGGAATGAAGACAACAGATCACACATCATCCATGAGAAAGAGCACACACTGATTCTCCTTCACCATGTATGACGCATGGTGAATTTTATATACAAGTGCACTTCATCCAGAATGTTTCATTTTAGCACAAGAAAATTGATTTTGAATGCTAGTTGTGCCACCCTTTGATAAATGTTATTTATTTGTCAGCCAGTAGTAGGAACGCCTACAGGCAACTTCATAAAATCACTGTATGTGTCAATGCCATAAACTGGAGTTATGTTTCCAAACTAGTTTTCTCTGCTATCCAGTGCAACAGTCACTATTACAACAGACACTGATGGAGAATTTTAATGATTTATTCAACAAAAGCAGTTTGTGAGAGTAACAATTCTAAGCCAACAAATATGAACACCATGATAATATTTTAACCCAAATCAGACTTCTCACTTCCATGTGGAAAACTTTGCAGGTCTGGCAGTACCAACACAGCATATTGCAGGCCTGAGGCCATAGCAAAGATTCAATCTGTTTAGAATTAGAGAGCCAAGTGAGCCAAGAGAACCAAATGTCCATTTTTTAATGTGTGACACCAAAATATGTCCTGAGTGAAGTTTAACAGTTCTGGAAGCTATTGTTTAATCATTAAGTGAAATAAGTCATCCACCATTCAGGGGATGTTATGTTCTTAAGATCATTTCTAAAATGATGTTCCTAAATTTGTTGGATATTTGTGAAGATCTGTGTGAGGAGAAGAAAAATCCATCCATCTTCTGTACCACTTATCGTACATAGGGTTGTAGGTAATATGGATCCTATTCCCAGAGTCCTTGGTGCACAAGGAGGTGGCACAACTTCACACACACCCAAATTCTGTGCTCCCCCAATCCTGGAGGTATGAGGCAAACATTCTTACCACTAAGCATACTACTACTACTACTAATACTTTTATGTTATTATTATTATTATTATTATTATTATTATTATTATTGTTATTATCCATTATCTTGAAGGTTTCTTGATGTTATCTAAATTTCCTCCTTTCCATAGTGCTTTGACATCACATCCTAGTCTCTAAACTTTTGGGTTATTGCAAGGCTTCCACTTTAACACCATGAGAATACCAACAGAGGAGAGAAATTAAATTGAACTGTCACTCATGCCCTTTCTCGGTCAGAACACAAATAATGAGCTCATGTACACACAGATACACTATACCCTAATACTGCATCATACAACCGCATCAGTAACACTGAGCAAACACAAAATCTTTTTTTACTCAGGAGCCAGAGCAGGAGCAGGAGCTGTGCATCTGTGTGGGAGGTTACTATTCCAAAGGCAATTTACTTCCTCTTAAAATGGCTGTGAAGCAGAAGATAATGACACTCATAAAGCTCAGTATGTGTGTTATGTGTGTGTCCTGTGCTCTGCACTGAGAAGGTTGTTCCTGCTCTGCAGTCATTCTGCAGATATCCCAGCAGAGCACCGTCACCGAACACTAAAAGTGATGAGATGGAGTTAAAACAGCAAAATGATGGAAAGAGATAGAACAGCTCCCTAGCCATTCCCTCTAGGTGTTGAGCATGCTATTTTCTTCCCTTCGTCTTCCCCCATCTTCTCTTTTTGTGTCGCTCTGTCCAGCACCTGGGGCTGCTTCAATCTGACCTGATTATTCCAAAGCAGTCCTTGAATAACATGCTCTCTGACATACAGAATACAATTGGAATGGTGATGCAAAAGCTAGAGAAAAGAGAGCGATGAGGGAGAGATACAGAGTATGCTGTGTTGGTATCTGGCTTTCTGCACACAGTCTCCTACATGTTTCATAAGAATAACACAAAAATGAGTAGGTGGTGTGTATATTCTTGCCTGTCTTGGGACATGGGAGACCTTTGAAAAACACTCATAGTATTCAAATCCTGGTATGATAAAAATGCAAAAATACAAGCAAAACCCTAAAGTATGTCATTGCTCATAAACAGGTTTATGAACAAGTCCTAATCCTAACCCTAGATTATTTAAACACTCACTTCAGGAATGAAGACCACAAGAGCACACAATTTAATACAAGTGAAGTCTGCACTTTTTATTTGTACATTCATAGTCACCATACAGTGTGACCTTTATCGCTAAACTTGTTAGTGCTAATGCCTTTTAATATTTCTCTGAACAGTCACTAATTTAAACCGTAATTAAAGTCTATACCAATAGAAGTCAAGCAGGGTGCTTCAGAGAAAAGCTAGTTGTTTTCATTCATTGAAAAATTCAAGTACTGCCCAGACGTCTGCAGTGCTTCAAGAACAGATGAATTTAAAGCAAAAAAGGTGAATGGAAAGGCACAGTGTTTGCTAAAGTAACTAACCAAACCAAGTGAATTTTAATAATTAAACTGAAGCTTCACAACACTCATAAAAACGTAAAGAGGAAAGAGTAATGAATATCACAGCTTTAAGCGGTGCCAGCAAAAAAGTAGGACTGTAGTGTAGTTGAATTATAAGCCTCATATTTTACTAGTGCCTTTGTCTTTCTTGTGTGCATCGAGTGTGATCTGGATCACATTTTCAACTGAATCTCACTGTAGAATAAACAATATATACATACATACACCTACGCTGAAATAAAACCAACACAGGGGATCATGATCTCTACTACAGTATAGAACTTGCTAGTGCTACATTATAACACTTGACTGCAGCTTACATAATGTATATCTTTGCCAACAGTCAAAGCTCTACAGGCTTCCACTCTGTGGCTATCACTTCCTGGCATCAGCATCCACTAGAATAAATTAGACTTTGCTCAAAATTGCTTTGTCGTTTATTGTCACTGCTCCCAGCCACCATTTTAAAGATGTAATCTGAGGTTTTTCAGAAACCTCTCCTTTCTTGAATTATTGCAGTACACACACTTCTTATACTTACCTTGGTTAAAGTGTTTTATGAAGAATAAAAAAAAAATACTTCTCCTCAAACAACAACTACAATAGCTTTAATCCACAGTAGCCCAATTTGATATATCAACCAATGTGCTTTCAGGGCTTTCACAAAATCAAATCATGTCATAGACCACTACAGTCAATCCAAAGCAAAGTCTTCACATTAGCTCCAGCTTACTTTTGGCGATGGGAATCCGATACATCACCACGACAACAGGACCCAAATACAAAGGATCCCATTGTAGGTACAAGCATACACACAGAGAGACACACACTCAGAAGTGCACACCATAGATACAGAGTAACAGCTGTGTAACCCTGTGTTTTCATCAGGGATTTCATCTCACTTTCAAGGCTTCGTTTTCCCAGGTCCTATAGATCCTACATCCCATATACTGTATGTACACCACCATGGACAACACACACATACCTATGAGGAGAACCCTTGTATTGCCTCCTAACCTATATGTTACAGCCAAATACACACAGTTGTGGTGCACATGCCTGCTTGGGAAAGTAACCTTGCGATGCTTCTATATCTGTTCTCTTTACCTCCTACACATTGTCATATTTTTGGCTAGAGGCAGAGAATATTCCCCCTCCACATACGCACACACACACCACATACACACTTATCCCACGCACATTCTGTCTTTTGAATGAAAGTTTTTTTAATGCTCCTTTTCTTTCAACTCAGGTGTACAATAAAATAGCTTTCAGACATAGAGTCTCTGTTAAAAGGTTTAGATTATGTTTCTTCAAGAGACTGACTAAGAAGTGAGAAAAGAGGAACAGAAAGATTTTTGTTCATGTAATTATGATTCTTCTTGTCAGTCCCTTCAATTCAATACCTCACTGCTAAGCTTGGCTCCTCATTGCTGTTACAACAAAAGGCTCATCTGAAGGTTTGGGCTTCAGACTAATCACCAAACCTGCCTTTACAGATCATATTGCTCTCAATCCACCTATGTATTCGCAAACGCCTCTGTTTTATTCAGTAACTTCTAAATGTATGGAAGATGATAAAACTGAAAAACTAAAACTCTACAGATGATCCAAAATGTCTGTGTCTGGTCTTCGGAAACCAAAATAAGCACAAGAACATTCACTCCACTAGCTCCCTGTAGCTGCATGCATTATGTAGCTATAGAGTAACCATGGGAACATCCACCTGTATGGAGGCACTCAATAGAGCCCACATTCCATTCTCCAAAGTTTGTGTGTGAAGAGCCGCTCGTGATACCACCATGCACCATGCCCAAGCAAATGGTTGATGTGCTCCAAGGTGAAGTAGGGAGTTGATTGTCTTCAAAATAACAGCATTTCCCACAATATCAATAATAATTGCTAAAGCTAACGTTTTTTTGTTGCAATTACTGAGCACATCATAAATTTTATTTACTAGTAGTTATATTTAATGTTTCAAAACATTGTGAAATTAGTTCCTGTTGTCACTCACAGCTGATAACTCACAACCTCTTTTTATCAAAATTAATAGGACATGCATATGGTCATATTCTAAGAAATCACAAAGCCCTCCATCCTACAGAGACTTTGCTGGAAAACTTGATGGAGGTTATAGCTTTACCTCTGACTATTAAATCATAGACACTACACAGTCCAGACACAGTCCTTACAAAAAAAAAATCCAAATAAAAATCATTTCACAAAAAACGTCACCACATCAGCAATTACACATTTTAGATCTTTTTATGCAGAGCGTCCATGTGTAAGTTGTTATTATAGAAAGGATAACATATTATTAAAATCAGCATTGCAGCCAGAACATCTGCAGTCCTACTGTGATAGAAACACCATCACCTTCTGATTACTACAATTTAGGTATTCATCAGTGCTGTGACATTCAAAACAAGCTTCCAATCTATCAAGTGAGTGTCAAGCTTCCCAGTGTATGTCTTAACCCAGGCATATTGCACTGTACCATACAGTTACCTTTTTAGCTAGAAAACACAAACTCCTACTACTTCATTATTGATAGTAGCCATTTTATTAGGTAACATGACTCCCATTTGTTGTTCAGCTGATCGCTTTGTGACTGATGATTGCGGCCCTCCTGTGTGCTAGAGCTTCATTCAAGAAATATCTTGTTACACGTCAGCAGGTGGAAATTTATTTGTGCATCATTTGGATTAGTGACAAATACTTGAAAAACTAAATGCTCATAAGTCACTTTGGATCAAGGTGTCTAAAAGACTGATACATGTAAATTAGTGGGAGTCAGAGATATGATGTGTTCCCCTCTCCTCTCAGCCCTCTCTCTCTCTTGTTCATACACAGTAAAAGAGCAATCATTTCCTGCTGCCTGCCAAAACACACATGCCTTTAATATCACTATGGAGACTAAACCACACATCCCTTTAACATTTCCATGGAGATGTGCAGTTCCCTTAAGGAACAGGTAGAACACCCAAATAATGATTTGTTTCCCCCACACCAGCTAAATGACTCACAATTTGCTGGTAAAACAGGACACCAATCTGACACTGACCCTACTGAGTAGCCAAAGACTTTGCTTTCGACCTGGACATAGCCTAGTCTGTGATTTGAGTGTACTAAATCAGTCACAGGATATTTATAGAGGATAAGTGATGCATCCTTTTCCACAGTGTTCTGTTCTGCCTGAATCACAGCCCGGTCCTTTCTGCTTGTGCTTTGAATTTTAACCAGAACAGAGCCGCCACTTCTGTTCTTCGCTGCCATGTTTCCATCACAATTTATTAAAAAGTCTGAACGCAGAGACACCATGACTCATTACTCACTGATGACACTCTTAAATATAAGCTCTCAAGGCAGTCATCATAAACATTTTCAATTGTCTTTGAGGTATTGCGCATAGACGATGGAAAGACTTGTAGGAGTTAATACTGCTTTACAGATAAACCATGGCACTGAGCATGTACATGCAATTTTGTGCTTTCATACCCATAAAGCAGCACTTTATTGTCATGCTGAAGAATATTAAATAGTGAAAGTTTACAACACCAGACCAGAAATGGATTCTAAAATGGCTACAGTATCTTTATGAATACAATTTTGTAATGCTCACCTTTTTTCCCCTTTATTTTTCTTGTAACACTGATATTAAATCTTTGAGTCCTGGCCATCACCAGATATGGATTAGACTCTGGCATCTTCTCTTCTTAGTAACAAAGCCAACACTCTGGAGGTTCTATTGCCAAGTTATAGCCATGACGGCATTATAGAACTCTAAAACTGACACTGACCCAGTTTTTTAGGAAGTATATGACAAAATAGTGCAACATTTGTATTTTATACATATGTTTCGATATGAATTCATTATTTACATTCATGGTTCAAGTGTGTGTTCCTGGACTTAAACATTATATATGTTAATGTAATAATGTAGGCGTTAAATCACCACTGTAGACAAATGTCTTAAATAAAAGCCATCCCTTTCCCTCACCTTGTGCAGCTTCCACATGGCTCCGAGTGCCTTGACCTCATGAGCGGAATGCTTGCCTTCTTCGAGGCACTGGTAGCACACGGGTGTCTTGCACTGTACACAGTACATACTGAGGTTTTCCAGTTCATGCTCGGTGCAGGTGGAAGTTTTACGCGGGCTGGCGCGCCGGCTGATGCGTCCCTGTGCGGGAGGTACGAGGCGGTGTTTGGCGAGCGGACCCCGCGGCGGGTGGCAGCGCAAGCGGCACGGATCACAGTAAAACACGTCACACTGCTCACACATGGCTGTGGCTTCCCGTGGGCTTTTCTCACACAGCTGACAGCGCAGAGCTGCCGCCTTGCTCTGCTGATAGCGGTCCACAACCGCTTCGAGCACCCGGTTTTTGGGGAAGCCTCGCAGGCCACGCTCGTCCAGGGTCAGGCTGCGGTGGCATTGCGGGCACGTCAGACAGGCGTTGCGCGGAATCGGTGGTGTGCCCAAGGGCTGCGGGAGCAGCTGGTGTTGAGGTTGCGGAGGGGGAACAGCAGCGGGAGGGAATACACGCACTCCATTAGGTGACTTCTGGCAAGGGGTGGTGGGTGCGCTCGCGAAGCCGCCGTAAGAGCCGTAGCCGCTGTCCGACTCACTGTACAGACTCATCTTGTCCAGGTCCAGGTAGTCATAATCGGAGGGCGCCGAGCCGGAGGCGCGGCCGCCCTGCGGAGACTCAGCGTCCGGCGTCTGCACCAAGATGTTCCGAGCACAGGCCAGACAAATGTTGTGCGAGCACGGCAAGATGATCGGCTCGCGGAAAAAAGAGCCGCACACCGGGCATTTGAGCTCCTCTTCCATTTCTTCCATCTTCAGGTTTGGCTATGTAAGCAGCAGGAGGAAAAATAAATCTCCGTTCACCCTTAAGCACCTAAGCCTTCGTTATCCTCTTCAGAATGCACGAGCAGAACTCCAGCAGGGGGGAATTTATACAGGGGGCGGAGTCAGAGCGCGGCTGCACCTACAACCCATTCGACAATGCACCTGCCATTTAAAGATTTCCAGCTACAGAACAGAGACCTACTGAACACTATGCCGAAAACAGCACTCTGCCTACACTCTGAGGGGGAAAAGGGATACATCTAGCAATCTAGGTATCTCTTGGGAATCCTTAAAAGTTCTATTCAAAGTCATTTAGAAAGCTACATCCTATAATATTTCATTAAAGGGATCTTTTGTTTGTCTTTTTGTGGAAACACAGGTTTGATACAGAACCCAAAAACGGAGGCAAGGGTTCCCTGTAAGCAAGGGTTTCTTGTAGAATCCCTTTAGAAAATTAGAATCATTAACCATCAAAACCCTTGAGAAGCCCCTTTATCTAAAAGTGTGTGGTAACTATGGTAACCTGTATCAGCTTACTATTTCAGTCTTCATCTTAAAAAAAAAAATTCTGGTTTCTCTCATTGAGTTAACCCTTAAAGGCACTATGTAAATCTGGATAAAAAAATACAATTTCCATGTGAGAGAGGGTTCCATGTTGAAACGCTTCAAGTTTAACTTTCCAAAAAAGCCTTGAAGATCCTTTTCCCTAAGGATAAAGTCTGCAGTTAGGGACAAACATTCCTATTCATATCGCACATCCATCATGTATGAGTAGCAATTTTACAGATGTCACCTGTGTCTGAGACAAATTGTTCCCACATTATCTGATAACCGAATGCTTGGAGAAGTCTTTGCAATACAATAAGTTGGATACTGTTAAGGACATACTGCATGGCTGATGGTTAATGATACCATGCACTTCTGAAGGGCATACAACTTAATCAGTTACAGTCTGTAGGTTTGTTCATGACATTTCTCATTAAACAATTTGCATGAACAGATGGTAGGGTTAAGTACATGAATTCAATTATAATATTAAAACTGTATTAGCATTTACTGTGATATGGCTGCTGGCATTTTCCCCAAAGGCCTTGTCAGTTTCTAGTAACATGTCTTACAGACCTTATAACCCAAAAAAATGATAAAGGCTACCTATAACCTTTCAAGGTACAATTGCATGTCACTAAGATGATTCCTTAAAGACTCTTTTATTCGTAATCCACTGGAACTATTTTAAGGTACACTGTTATATCTTTGAGGACAAATTTATACTGTTATGCTCTTGGAACAAAAATATGCATGTACAGTACCTTTTATTCTGAATTAGTCAGTAGAATGTATTTACAATGCTCTCCCATCTCCATCTTCCATGAAAGAACCCCTACAGTAGGAAGCATCACATGTGCATGACTCATAGTTACCACTCTCCTTCATCTAGTCTTAATTTACAGGTGGCATCTTTTCCATTTTGCATAATTGTAAAATGTTTTCCAAACACTGGTTTGTTATTTGTTACCGGTTAATTACTGGTTCGGTGTTGCAACCTCTCAAAACCAGAATTATTTGGTGTAGAGGCATTAAGCAAAATTAAATAAATGGAGTGTGAAAGATTGTGAGGTTTATCTTTACAAAATTGCTTTGATCCTTTTATGAGTTTCACTCACTAACAAATGCATAGTGTTTCACTTAAATACTATGTAACATGTTATAATCATTTATAACCCTGCATATTTTTCTATTTTATAGTGAACATACCATACTGCATTATAAGTAGCATTTGTAACACTGTATATCACCAAAAAACAAAACAGCAACAACAACAACAACAACAAAAAATTTGCATAACGCTTCACAAATCCAACTCATACGGCACTATAATTCGGTTATAATACCATAAAACTGACAATAATCTACATTCATAAATAAAGCATTCATTTACTTAATTTAACCGTTACAACTTTTTCCTAAATACTTGCAATTTAATGTTATGAACACTATTCATAACAATTCATGCAATGAATTGTGCACTGATGTAAAGTGTCATTTTAATTAGTATTTACAATACTGTGTAAAAAGCTCATTATTCATAGCAAGCAGTATATATTCACTGAAAAATAGGATACTATTGTAAAGAAATTATTAATATGTACATAATTTCACAACTTACAGTAACTCCCAAGGTTTTGGCTGAAATATGAATTCATTTAAAATCAAACAACATCCAACTGCATTGCTTTCAGTTGTTTGGATCCTTAGATGTCCGTGTTCATTGTTCTGAGATATTTTGAAGCAGAAATGTCAACAAGCCTGAGTTTTTACATGCTTTGTACTTATGGGCACTGCTTTGCATTGTACCATTGTTTCTGCATTCGTGTGTGTTTCCACAGTAACCTGAATGAAAGCAGAGAACAAGAGCTGCATCAAGGTGAATAACAGCACTCACTCATACAGTGCAGCAAACTGACATTTTAATGGCCCACCCACCAGAGGGAAGGCAATGTGTTCAAGAGCCCACAACACACATAACCTGATACACACTCATGAGTACTACAATGCAGTGTGCTAGTGATTTTGAACTGTGTGACAGTATACATGTAGTGTGTGTTGCAGTGACAGCCCAACTGCCTGGACACAGACCGAGAGAAAAATGGTATGCAAAAAGCATGAATTAAGGAAGTGCAGCTGTTTGTATGTGTGTGTGTGTGTGTGTGTGTGTGTGTGTGTGAGAGAGAGAGAGAGAGAGAGAGAGAACAAAGGATAAAAATGCAGTGTTTGGTAGAAGAATCGTTTTAAATGATTAAAAAATGTATTAGGAATGATGTGTGTTTTCAGAGAGAAAGAGAGAGAGAGAGAGAGAGAGAGAGAGAAAATGTGTGTGTGTGTGTTATATTGTGTGGAAGGCATGGTGATAATGTGTTTCTCTCTAATGTCTCTGTAGAGGGATTCCTGGATAATTAACTGCTTAATGATTTTTATTCTGCTGGTGAAAAAGTGGGTCGATGAGTTATTGCTCCAGCATGTGACTTTAAGTTCAGGAAGCTCCTTTTACCTAAACTTCTTAAAACCTCTCTCACCTCCAGCATATCTTTCCAAGGTTTGTGAACTGAAAGCACTGGAAAATTTACATTTGCAGAACTTTTAAGTATGTTGATATAACCTGTATAATCGAAAGGTACCTGAACTCATCTAATAGTCTCTGTGAATCTCTTTTATCTCAGTACTAAAAAAGCAGTACTTTTATCTCAGTACTGAAAGTACTTAAAAAGCGCCTAAAAAGGTACAAACGCTTGGCATTGGTAGGATCTTTTGCATCATTAGTGGCATGGGAACATGAGCTAAGTTAAGTTACTTGTGGACCACTGTTGCATCTCTGAGGACAAATTGACATTGTTTGGTCCTTTCTGAACAAAAATGAGCCTGCACAGTACCTTTCATTCTGTAATACAGTTTAGAAATATATACTAAACACAGCACCAAGTCCACTGAAATACTTTCCTCACCTCCTTCCATTAAAGATCTCTTAGGAGGCACTGCATTTGCATGATGCACAATTACTGTTCTCCCTCATCTAGTCTCAATTTTACATAATTGTGGAGGGTTTCCCAAACACTTGGCAGTCTTCTAGCCAGAAAATAATTACTGGTTCAGTGTTGCAACCTCCAGGACCAGAATTATACATCCCTGGTGTAGCAGAATCAAACAAATGAAAATGAATGGAGCATGGCAAAGTGTGTAGTTAGAAATGTTTAGCCTTTTTTGTTGAGGAAATACGTAATATACAACAACATATTATTTCTTTAGCACATCATTTTTTATTCTAGGCAAAATATGGAGTACAGACAAAAACTAGATACAGACAAAAGCATGTTTACTGGAGAACATTGGATTAATTTGAATGAGAAGACAGCAGGTTCATTTATCATCCTTGCACACATTTCTTCCTACCTCTCTATCTGTCCTTCTGTACACGTACAAACACACACACACACACACACATCATGCTCTTGTCTTTGTGTCAGACATTTTAGGAGATTACCATCCCAAAAACTAGCATGTTATGCTAATGTGTATGATTGTATAAGCTTTAACTGGGCATATGTATCCACAAAGTAGCTAGACAACTTACTTCGCTGATATAACATTCGCTCCTATAACACTATGTATATATGAATGTAATAAGATATAGATATAAGCTATAGCAAACACATAATAGATTTAATCATCACAAAACTAATGAACTAAAATGGCTGAAATAGGGTGCATCCCTCATACTGTAGCTCTTACACAGTGAAATCCTGAGTGAAAACCTCAACCCAATTTTAAACTAATAAATAACTCCATCCTAAGGGCAATTAGCACTGCTTTGTATAAACCATGCCATCCTAAATAATATATTCAGCTATTTAACTAATAAACATAATATCTAGTAAGACATTCAGAGATGCATGGATATGATAATGAGGGTGAGAGTAAATTGGGCCGGGACGCCTGAAGCCTGACTCTGAAAGATTCACACACTGAGTGTGTGTGTGTGTGTGTGTGCATGTATGCGTGTTGTAAGGTCATGAATTCAAATCCCAGAACTTGCACTGTTGAACCCTTAAGCAAGGCTCTTAATCCCTAAACTGCTCATTGGTATCCTGTCTCCTTGTATGTCATTTTGGATGTACATGTAAATGGAAATATGCATAATGGAAACAGGCACAGGAAAGCAAAAAATGTCAATCTTTTCAATTTCTTTCATTTCCACTAACATTAAAAAGCAAAGCATGAAGTGCACTTCTGCATTTCTGATTTCTGAGTCAATTTCTGCAGTCTTCCATCTCTCAGTGAGCTACATTGATCTAGAAAATTGGGTTGCCAGGTTAGAAACTCCCTTATGGAAAATGATTTAATACCCGAAAACCTATAAGTAACAGTAACCTAAACTGTTTTTGGCTTTATTCTTAACATCTCTACTGAACTAACATTTTTTGCTGAAATTATCCTGTCTCATAGAAAAATAATGAATTACTGACTTACAAAGTATACAATACAGACCTGCATTACTCGCAGAGCACTTTACATTTCTCACTACTCCCAGGACCAAGGACCAAGTGGACTTTTGTACTAAAAAGAAACCTGGAACACACCACAAACAACTGGGATACAATCTGTTGGAAAGGACCATGTGTGTTATGGTTGACAATACTTTACTACTACTTGGTTAACAACATAGGTTTATACAGCACATATAATATTAGAGTTCGAATGTGTTCAGGTATATGTTACAACTACCATTTATTCAGGAGATGGTGACCTCTGTTGGTGGTGGGAGGGGGTTTCCTTGGTTCTGGATGTTGACCTATGTTTCTATGTTCTGTTAAACAGCTTTCACCAAACCAAAGTGACCTGATAAGCACACTCGGAGCAAGTGAGAGAGAGAGAGAGAGAGAGAGAGATGAAGAATATTCAGATGGCACATTCAGATGAAAACACTCACATGAAAACACTCTGCCCCTCTAAGACTGCCCTGATGGCTATTGGTCACAAATGCAGTTTACAATAATAATAAAAAAAAACTGCTCTGTTTTATTTTAAACATATAAACATTTCACAAGACAGATACACTATATTGTCAAAAGTTTTGGGACATCTGCCTTTACATGCCCATGAATTTAATATGGAGTTGGGCTGCACCATGCAGCTATAACAGATTCAACTCCTCTGGGAAGGCTTTCCACGAGGTTTAGGAGTGTATTTATGGGAATGTTTGACCATTCCTTTAGAAGTGCATTTGTGAGGTCAGGCACTGATCTTGGATGAGAAGGCCTGGTTCGCAGTCTTCGGTCAAATCATCCCAAAGGTGTTATTGGGTTGAAGTCAGGACTCTGTGCAGGCCAGTCAAGTTCTTCCACACCAAACTCACTCATCCATGTCTTTATGGACCTTTCTTTGCACACTGATGTGCAGTCATGTTGGAACAGGAAGGGGGCATCCCCAAACTGTTCCCATAAAGTTGGGAGCATAAATTGTCCAAAATATCTTGGTATGCCGAAGCATTAAGAGTTTTTTCACTAGAACTAAGGGGTCAAGCCCAACACCTGAAAAACAACGCCTGGATTCAATGATTTCGAAGGGCGTCCCAAAACTTTTGGTAATATAGTGTATTTAACCTTAAGTTAAGACTTAATTTCTGCTTCGTTTACTATATATTTGTATATATTTCTTATCCAGCTCAGTAGGTATCATGTTGACCTTTCTCATCCAGATGAAATAAATTGAATTACTTTTCAGTGGAATGAATACATGTTTGTAAATGTTGTTAAACATTTCAAGAGATCTGAATATTCATTCAAAACATTTACATAATCACAAGTCATGATATAAGATCATGAATCAACAGAAGCCACTTGCTCACAAAGCCTCTGAGATGTATGTGTGGGTGACAAAGCTCTGGGAGGCAGTTACGTTAGTATGGATGGTTTATTTCTGTTTGCTTTTAGAGAATACCTGATACTGAGAGAAGACCCTTACATAACCATTAATGTGTGTGTGTGTGTGTGTCACAGGGGGAGATAGAGAGAGGAAGAAAGTGATTAGAAGGAGTGAGTGGTTTCTCTGCCCACTTCTTCCTATTCATGCTGTCTCCATAGTTCCGGCGTTTTCTCTCCTCCTACCCATATCCTGTGAAACAAGCGTGTGTCCTACGTCAATAAGCTTTTTCTCTGTATTTTAGTGCTCTCCAAATATGGCCATGTTTGAAGAGATACAGATATTTAACAGTACATATATCATCGTTTATTCAGCATGTTCATCTTAACCTTTACTCTTCAGTAACTAGAATTTACAGACACAAAGCCCAAAACCTGATTTCTAAATGAAAATCAGTGATTGTTGGTTTAACTTAAACCCATTCTTCATTCTTCTTCTTCTTCTTCTTCTTCTTCTTCTTCTTCTTCTTCTTCTTCTTCTTCTTCTCTTTCTTCTTCTTCTTCTTCTTTACATTGTTACTGCATGAGACAGAGAAATAAGTCACAAACACAAGTGAGCAAGTTAGCAGTTTCATTAATAACCACTCCACACACATGCACACACTCACAGACAGGGTTTTGAATGATCTCATTATCACTCCCACTTGCAAAGGTTAGTGCAGATGCTGACAGTGCCTGACATCAGTAATGTTTAGTCATTAAATGCATGCATACACTCGTGTGTGTGTGAGTGTTGTGTGTTTGGACATCTATCCAAGCAAATCTTTAGTGTTCCAAATCTCACTAACTCCCTGTTTATACAACAAGCCATAACATTAATAAGCACTGACAGGTAAGTGAATAACACTGATGATCTCCTCATCATGGCACCTGTTAGTGGGTGGGATATATTAGGCAGCAAGTGAACATTTTGTCCTCAAAGTTGATGTGTTAGAAGCAGGAAAAATGGGCAAGCATAACGATTTGAGCGAGTTTGACAAGGGCCAAATTGTGATGGCTAGATGACTGGATCAGAGCATCTCCAAAACTGCAGTTCTTGTGGGTGTTCCTGGTTTGCAGTAGTCAGTACCTTGGGCGGACAAGGCTCATCGATGTATGTGGGAAGTAAAAGCTGGCCCGTGTGATCCGATCCAACAGAGCTACTGTTGCTCAAATTGCTGAAGAAGTTAATGCTGGTTCTGAAAGAAAGGTGTCAGAATACACAGTGCATTGCAGTTTGTTGCGTATATGGGTTTATAGCTGCAGACCAGTCAGGGTGCCCATGCTGACCTCTGTGCACTGCTGAAAGCACCAACAATGGGCACATGAGCATTAGAACTGGACCATGGAGCAATGGAAGAAGGTGGCCTGGTCTGATGAATCACATTTTCTTTTACATCACCAGGATGAACTATGGGCAGAAGGCAAGCTGGTGGAGGTAGTGTCATGCTTTGGGCAATGTTATTCTGGGAAACCTTGGGTCCTGCCTTCCATGTGGATGTTACTTTGACATGTACCACCTACCTAAGCGTTGTTGCAGACAAAGTAAACCCTTTCATGGAAACTGTATTCACTGATGGCTGTGGTTTCTTTCAGCAGGGTTATGTGCCATGCCACAAAGCAAAAATGGTTCAGGAATGGTTTGATGAGCACAACAACGAGTTTGAAGTGCTGAACAAACAAGTCCGATCCATGGAAGGCCCCACCTTAAAACGTACAGGAACTAAAGGATCTGCTGCTAACATCTTGGTGCCAGATACCAAAGGACACCTTCAGGGATGTAGTGGAGTCGATGCTTTGTCATGTCACGGCTGTTTTGGCAGCAAAAGGGGACCAACACAATATTAGGCAGGTGGTCATAATGTTATGTCTGATCGGTGTATATGATGGAGAGCTGCAGGTTCAATTGTTCAATAACACTTATGCCGCCCTCTACTGGCGCAAGGCAAAATGGACCCAAGTTCTGCACATTACGGTTGTGCAAAACAGATGTGATAATCTTTTATGATTCCCTCAGCCAAAAACAGAGCAAGAAAATCTAGATTATCATCTCCAAACAAAAGTGAATATTTATTAGGAAGAATTATTTAGTTAATTTACACTGTTCTGCACAACAAAATGTCTGACATACGTTGGAAAAAAATCCCTGCTATTCAAGAGGCACGAAACTGGTACTATATAGTGAATATTTTATTAGATATGTATTACTAATATTAATTATTAGTAATTATTAAATGAATTGATTAACAATTCATCCATTCATTATTTAATTTAGTCCTATCAATGTTTCAGTTAAAAAAACACTTTCATTAAAATAAAAATGCAAAAAAAATGAACATGTATGTTTTTCAATAATATAAATAGTTAAAACTGTTTAGTTGAAGCTGTGTTAAGGCAGGAATTTCTCAACATGGTGTCTCAAATCCCTCACGTTTAAAAATATAGTTCACTTCACGGGCTGTAGAAAGAAACCCATTTCCCCTCATTTGTAGTGCACTTACACACGGACGCCATTTGAAGCGCAGCCCGTGTCACGTGGTCTACAGTCTCGCGGTGTAGTGACTGCCCAAAGCGGAAGTGTGCTGAGAGAGTTAGAGTAAACATGGCGGCTTCAGTGAGCGGCAGAAGGAGAGAAACAAGAACACTTTCGCAACTAAACTCCTTCTCCATTTTGTATCCAGTCGTGGTGTTTTACTGTCTGGTCGTGCTGCCTGTCACGGCCAAGCGGGACAACCTGAGGGTGATCACGGACGTGAACTGGGAGGAGATCCTGACGGGAGAATGGATGATAGAATTGTGAGTTGCCGCCTGTCTCAAGTTAGCTAACATTAGCATGAGTTAGCTATGGATCATGTCTGCAGGAGAATTATAGTTCCGTATGGTTCATTTTCAGGCAGGCTAACAAACTTCTCGGCTTTGCATAACCACTTAACACGTATCTCAACAAAAATGAGTTATGTTTTAATTATAGAGTGCATAAGATGGTGGGGTCTCTGTTGGAGAACAGACATTTACATTTCTACAGACGCACTTATCCAGATCGACTTACATTTTCATCTCATTTTATACATATGAACAATTAAGGATCAATGGTCTTGCTCAGTGGCCCAGCAGTGGTAGCTTGGTGGATCTGGGATTCGAACTCACAACCTTCCGATCATTAGTCCTTAACCACTTGGTTAACCACTTAACCAGCTGCCACACCCCCCCGGAGGTGAATTACAGGATTCAAGTCCGCAGTCACATTTGTTCGATTATAGATTGTCATTAAAAATTCTCCTGGTGGTCCAGTGGCAGGATCCCGCGCTCTCATTGCTGGGGCCCAGGTTCGATTCTTGGGCAGGAGCTAACCCAGCCACTGAAGATTTAACTTTCAGTGCTGGTCCCAAGCCTGGGTTAAATGGGACGGTTGCACCAGGAAGGGCATCCGGCGTAAAACCTGTGCCAACTCGAAACATGAGGACCAAATGATCTGCTGTGGCAACCCCAAATAGGGAGCAGCCTAGAGAACAGCAACATTGTTTTTTCTACACAAGATTATGTAGTTCTGGTGTATACATTAATGTAATTTTTTTTATCTACAAATTGAACATGGTGGAAAATACTTTAAAAAGTACTGTACAGCAGATTGTTCAATACTGCTTGATTCGCTATTGATTTCATTTGCTGTTCAGTGTTCCATAATGTTTCAGTGAGAGACTCATCCAGAAACCACCTCTCCTACACACTAGATTGTAGTTGAAAGGACTAATATTAAAAAGAACAGCCCAAACTTCACAACATGATAAACGAATATGAACAAACCACTTGTCGAATTATTTTTTATTCAGTTTCAGTAACTGCTTTGGTCAGTGTAGTGATGGGTCAAGAGCATGTCCCACAGGATACGAGGCAGGGTCACATGCCCTAAATGGGATTACATTCCCTCACAGGACAACTGAGACACAACTGAGCCTAAGGGCAATTTAAGCATAACCAATCTACCTACAATCATGTCTTGTCTAGGTGATCAGAAACTGGAGAATTACATGAAATGCATCCAGATGTGAGAAGAACATGTGAAATTCTCCACTGACAGTAGCTTAAGATCAATCATGGGACTCTGGTGTTGTGAGTCAGCACTGCTTCCTGCTTTGTTATTTAAGGTGTAGTACTGAATTGTGTCCATTTGCATTTGTAGGTGTCCTAAGAATAGTCTCAATGTCTGTAATATCTAAGAAAAGTGTATTATGACCATTTTTCATGTTATTATATTGTCATAATTGTCACTAATCCCTCTCTCTCTCTCTGTGTGTGTGTGTGTGTGTGTGTGTGTGTTGTAGTTATGCTCCATGGTGTCCAGCTTGCCAGCAGCTGCAGCCTGTGTGGAATGAATTTGCAGACTGGAGTGATGACATTGGAGTCAACATTGCTAAAGTGGATGTAACTGAGCAGCCTGGTAAATTGCCTACACTCTTTTTTTTTTTTTCTTTTTTTTTGTGTGTTTAAGCAGAACTCCTTTGCTTCACATGTTTTATCTTTTTTTTTTTATAGGATTGAGTGGCAGATTTATCATCACAGCTCTTCCGACCATATACCAGTGAGTCCATGTCTACTTGCAATACCTTATCTTTTAAGTAAAGGGGAAATGGTGTGCTTGAATACTAGGGTGTAATGCCACTTTATCTGCTTGATAGAGCATGTAGTGGTTAGTTTCACTTCCTGACGATGAGCTTTTTATAACATCTAATGACCCACACACAGTCCTGGGCCTTGGGGGCCTAATGCCTGCATTATGACTGTGACTAAAAGTATGAATGTTTACTTGTAAACTGATATGTTGCATTGTATATTATGTGCATGTATATTATGTAGCTGTAAAGATGGACTGTTTCGGCGGTACCAGGGTGCACGCACTAAAGAAGACTTCCTAAGCTTCATTGATGAGAAGAAATGGCAGAACATTGAGCCAATTTCCTCTTGGTTTGGCCCTTCCTCTTTCATGTAAGCACCTTCCTGATGTGCGAGTCTGTAAGAGAAAATGTCATTTAATCTGTTTCCTTTTAGGGCAGCATTGTGGTGAGTAGTGCTGCTGTGTCTCAGCTTTTTTTACAGTTTAAATTATGACTTGGATTACAAGGAATACAGCTTACTTTGAATTCTCTAGTCTTATCAAGCATTGTAGATGAAACAGGGCTATTGTTTTGTTGTAAAAGAGTGGTTAAAGTGGTAAATGCAGGGATGGTGATAGTTTTGACTAATTTGAAGTTTTTGTTTATAAAAACTGTCTTTTTTAAGATAAATATTATTATTATATAAAAGCTTATTATTATTATTATTATTAATAATAATAATATTAATCTTAGTGTAATAATAATAATAATAATAATAATAATAATAATAATAATTATTATTATTATTATACAACTACTACTACTACTAATAAAATAAAAAGTAATGTTTCGAGTAAATGGATGATTTTGTGCTTTCGCTTTAGGATGAACATGATGTCTGCTCTCTTTAAGCTGTCCATGTTTATCAGGGTAAGAAGCGTTTTATTTTAATAGACATCATTTCTGTGGTATTGTATCATATTGTATGTTACTTTAAAACATGAAAGCCCAGTCATATCAGGTTGCATTTCAGTGTGATCCATCAGTTGTGATAATGCTAGCGTTTGCTTGTGAGTTGTAGTAACATTGTGCTGATGTTACAGCAATGCCATACCTACCTAACAGAGCAAGTCGGACTTCCAGTCTGGGGTTCTTACGTAATTTTCGGCTTAGTAACCCTCTTCTCTGGACTCACGCTTGGACTGGTAAGTATTTAAATGCATTTGATTCTATAATGTGATATTGCAAAAGACAGTGTTACAAAAGGTGACTGTGGTAATGTCAGTCGGAAATCATTTTGGGACATCTTTGGATTTTTTTTTCCCAAAATAAATTTTAAACACTGATGCTATATTTACCGACAAGAATATAATTCTGAATATGCATCATGGAAATATACTAAAACATGCCAGAAGTAAAAAAGTAAATTTAAAAAGAAACTCTAGTAATAATTAAATAAGTATGCCTTAAATTACCTGGATTTATTCAGGTCATTTTTTCTTACACAATGGTCATTTAACCAAAACGTTTAAGAAGGTTTTATAGACAATTGTGGATTGTTCCCAAGATAAATACATAAATGTTCTAAAATGTTCTGCAAAGGTCTATGTAACATGCACAAATAGAAATGGTCTTTTATTCTCTCTATCTTTTTTTCCCTAGGTGCTGGTGTTTTTTGCTGATTTTGTATTTCCCTCACGCCGCTTTTCTTCTTCAGCTTACTATCAGAGTGAGTGTGTTAACTATTAAAAGGCATCACTTGTACCTCAAAGTACCAAATTGCATTACTCTGTTTTTGGATATAAGGATTAAAGATTTACTGTGTATTCTGTGGTTGAGCAGAGAAGCATGCTATGGAGCAGGCACGCCTTCGGCAGCAGTTGGAGGAAGAGCAAGAGGCTGATGGTGAGGAAGAGGAGGATGAAGATGAATATGTTGGGAGTGTGGAGGAGTGGAACAGAGAAGGTGTGAATGATGACACTGTGAGGAGGAGAGCGATGGGAAGAGGTGAGGAGGAGGACACCTAGAGACCTGGAGAGGAAATGTGAATTACAACACCAGACCAACCAAACCGCTATGGAAATGCAAAGCCCATGCCAACATGGCAGGCCTCCTAATGACATCACTGATGATGTCAGAGCTCTCACTGTGTGTTGCCCTGTATCCCTCCCTTCAGTTCCTCAGCTCCACCTTCCTTTCCTTTTGTGTGAGAGAGAAAGAAGGGAAGGACTGGGAGAGAAAGATGGGAGTAGAAAAGACAGGCAGGGGCCAGGACATAAAAATGTTTATGAAATGAGTTTTTTTTTGTTTATGAAATGAACTTTTTGGCTTTTTATTGCCTGCCTATCTTTCAGTTGAACTAATACTTACCTGCTTGAGCAGAGATGACCATCGGAGAATACAAAAACTTTACATTTTTGGATTCATTACTCTTTTTTTGTTTTTGCTGCTTTCTTTAATATTTTAATATATTTCTTAGGTTTGTCAGATTTCATTGGATATTTCATTTCTGAAATTTCTAGTCTTTCTTTCACATTAACTTTTTTTGTGTTGCTCTTTAAGGATTAAATTTTGCCAGATGTTTTTCCAGTCTATTTTTGCTTCTGTGGAGTTTCATGTGATGACTAAATTGGGGTTACAACTGTTTCATTGGAGTGGGTCGAATGGAACAGTGTGATGAACATCAGTACCTCAGTTTAGAGACGTATGATGGCTCATCAGTTAAAGCATTTGAAGTGTTAAAGTGTGCTGTTCTCCAGGATAGATCCCATGCAATTGTATTACTGTCCAAATAAAGTTTGCTATTTCCCTGAGATCCAATACATATTGTATTTCTTCTTACTTCAGCTTATTATTTTATTACTTATCTTTATATAAACAGCTATATCCCAGTGTATCTGTAAATCCTGGATAAATGCCAGGAGTGGTGAGAAACACTTGCATACCTTGGATACTTATTTACTCTTATTAATTCCAGTCAGTCTCAGTCAGCACCAAACCCATCAACATCATACATTTACACAACAGCATTTCATAATTCTTTTCATTTTTCCACAGGATACCTAAATTATAGACTGCATTTAATATCATTGGGATGTGATTTCACAAATTGTTCAGAGTTCATTAATCAAGAAGATAAAATCTAATTTGAAAAAGCAAGGACAAATGATAATAGTAAACAAAACAATAGACCAGATTAAATCAAGAATCAGTCATAATCATATATCAGTTGTAGCACCTGATAAAAAAATTATGTAATAATGATAATTACAAATAAAACATTGTTACGATTGTAAAATCTGATGGGCTGTGCCAATTTATAATGGAGGTTGAATGACACACTGCTTTAATTTTTATAATTCTGTTTGCAAAGCAGCCATGAGCACATTGTGGGCATCTTCAGCGAGCTCATTATACATGTACATGGATATCCAGGGCCTGGACCTGGAGGGTGGTCGACAGGGGCTTGGTCTCAACCCCTAACTGACGGACCAATTATTCATCCAGAAATTCGGCATCAACTCCAGAGTCGATGAAAACCACCAGCTTGTAACTCTTTTCTCCAATTCTGAGACAGGCCTTTTAACAGGTGCTTGGAGATGGACATGGGAGAATGGCTTACTGTTGGGCTTCCCCTCAGCGATGAGTGAAGAGATCATGGGCACAGCGCCTCTCCTTCTAGGTGAAAGTCAGGTGGCGGCAGTGAATCCTCATGGCTTGCACAGTGGGAGTATGCAGAGGAGCAGGGTCTGGAGATTGAGAAGGAGACTGGAACAAGGCTAGCTGGGGTCTGTGCCACCAGGTGAGTTGCTGTTTCCTCTTGTTGTGGTGCTCTCTGATTTGTCAGTTAATTCTGGTTTCCAGGGAGATGATATCATCGAGCTCGGATGGTAGTTCCCGGGCGGCTTGCTCATCCTTCACCTCCAGAGAAAGACCTTGGTTGAAGGCATCACACAGGGCTGTGGGGTTCCACCCACTGTCAATGGCAGCTCTGCGTAATTCAGTGGCCAACCCTGAAATTGGGTGGCTGCCTTGATAGGTATTGACAGAGTCTGCATTGCGTTAAGCTTGTAGATTCAAGACCTTGCACAGCTCGCTGAAGAAGGCTTGGTTTGAGTAGCAGGCTGCTGATTGACATTCCCATTCCGCAGTGGCCCAGAGCTTGGCTTTATCGGAGAGCAGGGAGGTGACGTAGGCGACCTTGAAATGTTTGGACGGGAAGGATGGTGGTTGCGAGCTCAAAGATCACGGAACACTGTATTAAAAAATGACCAGAAGAGTCATTTTTCATCTGCAAAAGTGCTCAGGAAGAGGCAGATGAGGTTCTTGAGGAAGGGCTGGGGTCGGTAGAATTGTGACGAAGCAACGTACCAATTCCTGAGTTGCAGCAGTCTTGGAGGCAACTCTCTTGAGTGGCAGAGATCGTCAGGGTACAAATCGGAGCCTGCATTCTCCGAGCATCTGCTGGGTCCATGTCTGGCCAAATGGTACTGTCAGGGATGGTGGGTGAGGAGACAAATGCAAGACGCCAACCAGTTTTCAAGTTAAGAGTCTTTAATGAGACCAGGCATGAAATGGGGGAAATTCAATGTGAGAGACTGTTCAGTGTTCTGAACAGAACAAGGCAAAATGGTACAGGCAGGGGTCAGAGTCACAAACAGTTCAATGATCCAGAACACAGGTAAACCGGGCAATATGGAACAGACTGAAATCGGAGACATTAATAGTCCAATAATCCATAGCACAAGCAAACAGGGCAATGTGGGGCACACAGAAAACAGAGCCATAACAATACCAAAATCCAGTAGCAGTAACAGTGTAGATCAGGTGGAAAATGACAAAGGGAACAAACAGGGTCTAACCAGGCAGGGCAGAAACAGGGTGGGATGACTACACAGAGCACAAAGCAAACTGTGGAGACCATCTGGCAAGGGAACGCTTGTTGGTGTTGTGCTTAAAAAGCGCAGGGGAACATAAAATGACCAATGCCATGGAATTGCTACTTCCAAGATGGTCGAAGTGAACACTGCAAAACTGGAAATGCTGACACCAACAGAGTCTTCATGCCCTTAGACCAGGGGTGTCAAACCGGATCCACAAAGGACTGTGTGGGTGCAGGTTTTCATTCCAACCGAGCAGAAGCCACACTGAAAGCCAAGATCAGTTGATTAAACAGGTGGAATCAGGTGTGGCTTCTGCTCAAATTCAAATTCAAATTTTATTCGTCACATACAAAATCATACACAGTATGACGTAGTGAAATGCTTGTTACGACTGTCCTACATCTGACGAAGAGTATAAAGTAAAGTCTGTGGACAAGAAAAGTGGAGGGATATAGGTAATAAAAATATGAATGGAAAAATAGGAAGAATAAAAACAGTAGAAATTAAAGACATGATAAATTATGAAAAACACCAATAGTTTCGTAAAGCCAATTGTGTATCGGATATACATATACAAATCTATGTGTATATAAAAATATAAAAATATATATATATATATATATATATATATAAAAATGTGTATATAATATAAACATAATATAATAATAATAATAATAATAATATATAATAGACAATATATTATATATAATACAATAATAAAATAATATAATTGTATAATATAATAGTATAATATAATAACTATAACTATAATATAAGAATAATATGATAATGTAATATAATGTAATATTTATAAAAATATATAAATAATAAATTATATATATACACTATATTGCCAAAAGTATTCGCTCATATATATATATATATATATATATATATATATATATATATATATATATATATATATGTATATATATATAAACATCTATAATATATAGTATGTACATGTATATAGATAGAAAAAGTCAAATATAAATGTAATGACAATAAATAATAGTGCAGTGAGTGTGGTTATTGTGTGTGCAGAGTATATAAGTAGTGCAATTTGTGTGTGCAACAATCAGCTGAGGTAGAATGAATGTTCATGTGTCGGGTAAGTCTAGAAAGTCCAGGTACTAGGTCTACTGGTTGAGGGCCCGAAAGGCCTGCGGGAAGAAGCTCCTCCTCATTCGCTCAGTGTTTGCCTTCAAGGAACGGAAACGTTTCCCTGACCGCAACAGAGAGAAGAGTCCATTGTTGGGATGGCTGAGGTCCTTCATTATCTTCCTGGCCTTGGTCCGCTTGCTGTATATAGTGTCCAGGTCAGGAAGCTCGGTGCGGATGGAATGCTCGGCTGACTGCACCACCCTCTGGAGAGCTTGCCTGTCCTGTTTGGTGCTGTTTCCAAAGCAGGCAGTGATACTTCCCATCAGGATGCTCTCAATGGTGCAGGTGTAGAATGTCTTTAGCACCATTGAGGGCAGTTTAAAGTCGCTTAGGCATCTAAGATGATAAAGACGCTGCCGGGCCTTCTTCACCAGGGTCAGGTCCTGCATGATGTAAACACCTAGGTACCGGAAATTGTCCACTCTCTCCACTGGGGACCCGTTGATAGACAGGGGCTGGTAATTCCTCTCCTGCTTGGAGTCCACTATCAGCTCCTTAGTCTTGCTGACATTCAGGAGGAGATTGTTGACCTGGCACCATAATTCCAGGTTTCTAACTTCCTCTAGGTAGGCTGTCTTGTCATTGTTGGAGATCAGGCCCACCAGTACAGTATCGTCCACAAACTTAATGATGTTGTTGGAGCTGGAAGTGGCCACACAGTCATAGGTGTACAAAGATTACAGCAGGGGGCTCAGAACACACTGCCTGTGGTCTGTCTGTCAGGAAGTTGGAGATCCAGCGACACAGGGATGGGCTGAGGCGTAGGGTCTCCAACTTAGTGGTGAGTATGGAGGGAATTATGGTGTTAAACGCTGAACTGTAGTCAACAAACAGCATTTTGACATAATTCCCCCTTCTGCTGTCCAGATGGCTCAGGGCTGCATGAAGGAGGTGTGCGATGGCATCCTCAGAAGATTGGTTAGGACGGTACACAAACTGTAGCGGGTCCAAGGTGTCAGGTAGGGAAGAAGTGATGAAGTCTCTGATTAGTCCTTCGAAGCACTTCATCACCACTGAGGTAAGGGCCACTAGGCAGTAGTCGTTCAGGCAGGCGGGCTGGGGTTTCTTGGGGACCGGAACAATGGTGAACCGTTTGAAGCACGTCGGGATTATAGACTGATCCAGGGAGAGGTTGAAGATCTCGGTGAACACAGGAGCAAGCTGGTCACAGGCCTTCAGGTCCTGCTGCCTTCCTGGTGTTCACTCTCCTGAATGCCTTTCTCACGTTGTGCTCCGAGATGATGAACGCCCTGTCCTCTCCGGCTTGCTCCATGTGTGTGCTGCCTATAGCACTGTTAGCGCTGCTAACGCTGTTAGCGCTGTGAGCTGCAGCCTCAAAGAGAGCATAAAAGGTGTTTAGCTCTTCTCCCAGAGAAGCGTCCGCATTCACCGATCTGGAAGATGGTGTTTTGTAGTCCGTCATTGTTCTTAGTCCCTGCCACAGACTCCTAGAGCCACTCTGTTGAAATTGTGACTCTAGTTTCTGTCCATAGTGCTGCTTCGCCTCCTTCACCACTCTGCGCACGTTGAAGGATGCAGCTTTATACTCGTCAATGTTTCCACTGGCGAGCCCTGATCCCGGAGCGGGATCTCAGAGCATCGTGAACGGATTTATCCACCCAAGGCTTCTGACTGGGAAACGTTCTGATGATAGTCTTGTGAACTGTGTCATCCGCTTGTTTCCTGATGAATCCTACAACTGCTTTCATAAACATGTTGATGTCATCAGAGCTGCACCGAAACAGGTCCCAATCTGCGTCATCCAGTGCGTCCTGCAGAGTGGCCACCGATTGGTCCGTCCAGAGTGAGACCTCCCTCCGAGCTGGAACTTCCTGCTGTATCTTTTATTTATATTTTGGCAGGAGGAAGATGGCGGCGTGGTCAGACTTTCCAAATGGAGGACGAGAATGTGCCTTGTAGCCATCTCTGACTGTTGTGTAGCAGTGGTCCAGTGTCCTTTCACCGCTGGTGGGGCAGCTGATGTGCTGATAGTTTGAGGTTGGCACTCGGTTGGAATGAAAACCTGCACCCACACCGGCCCTTTGTGGATCCGGTTTGACACCTATGCCTTAGACTATAGAATCAAAGAACTTCATTGGAATCATTTAGGGAAAAATGTATTGAGTTAAATAGTGATTTCTGTATCACTCTTTCTCAATCTTCACTCAAATCTTTTAAGGTAGATTTCAGCAAGAAGTAAGAAGCCACAAAAGAAATTCCACCTGCAATGACAGACCCCAAAATTGGGACTCTGTTCTCTAGATGATTCGCCAACAGTTGATATCCTGTAGCTACATGACTTAGCAAGTCTTCTCAAACGGGTGACAGCACACTGCCTGTGCTGTCAGCCCTTTGACAAAGGTGAACATTACTTTACTTTAATGCTTCTGCAGAAAATCACATGGTAGGGAATTTGTGTTATTGGTGAAAGATGAGTATGTGAGACACAACTGGTCTTTAGGTCAATTTGGCTTAGACATTTATTTAAAGCAACTTTAAACCTAGACAGCACACAAGTGAAAAGTTTACAGGTTAAGATTCTTGCTCAAGGGACCAACTGCTGCAATCAGGGGCGTCGTAAGTTGGGGGAAAACGGTGACTGAGTGCATAGGGCCCTGGCATCAGTGGCATGTGAGGGGCCCTGGCCGCCCTGCCGTCAAAGATCCTCAAATAATATTATTATTATTGTGAAATTGAGTGTACAGTGCCTACGCTTGCACGCAGTATTCTGATCCTCGCTGTTTTAGCAAGATTCGGCACACCCACACGTTTGTGTCGACACCTCCTATAGGAACAGGGTGCACACAAATTTGAATGATTTAATTGGTCATTCAAGAACAATGCCAAATGATAATTGGCTGTGAGGGAGCACCGGAGTGGGGATTCGGCAGTCAGAACTAAGGGAGCGCCAAGCAGGCAAGTCGAGACTGACGCCGCGATATGCACAATGTCCAAACAAAAATCAGGCTACCAGAAAAGAGGGAGTGAAGAAAGGAAACGAAAACAAAATGAAGGAAAACAACTTCTCCCAAGTTTTTCCCCCCTAAGAGAACAGGTGAGAACATGTGTTTTGTGATAAGAGAAAGAATGTTACGAAGCCAGCAATTAAAAATCTTAGCTTACTCTAAACTTTGAAATGACATGTAAAGTTTTTGAATGTGAGGCAATTTTTAAGAGATAAAATATGAAGAATAATATGAAATCTATGTGTGTATTGTACAGTGCATTACAGATTTCATGGATCTTGCTCAAAATATTAAAATAAGAAACCCTCTGTTCACCGGCCCTGTCTCAGAGAGTGCAGCAGTGGGTCCATTACAGCAAGGTTCTTCTGCTAGTTTTTCAGCCTTTTTCACTTTTGATTATTTGATAATTTTATTTATTTTTAATTAGGCAGATATGCTTTGAAAGAAGACAAAGTGGTTATTTGAGTTATATTGTTTATTTATTTATATTACTGATTGAAAGAATAATAATGTTCTGGAGAACGAGCACAATCTCTCTTAATAAAACACAATTCAAATAAATCATTAAGTTGTCATTTTTATCTAAAAGGGGATACCTGAGGTACTTTATTTATAGCAGGGATATCCAATCTTATCCGCAAAGGGCGGATGTGGGTGCAGGTTTTCATTCCAACTGATCAGAAGTCTACTAAAAGCCAAGATCTTCTGATTAGCCAGTTGGAATCAGGTATAGCTTGTGCTTGGTTGGAATGAAAAAATGCACCCACACCGGCCCTTTCTGGATAAGATTGGACACCCCTGATTTATAGTATAAAGTCACAGGGGTAGGCAAAGTCAATCCTGGCGAGCCGCTGTCCTGTAGATTTTACCTTCAACCCTAAGACGAAGAAGAAAAAACAAAACAAAACATAACTGTCTATAAGCCTTAGTATTCCTGAAGACCTTGATTAGCTTGTTCAGGTGTGCTTGATTAAGGTTGGAGCTAAACTCTGTAGGACAGTGGCCTTCCAGGACCGACAATACCTCTCTTGGTATAGCACAATTTATACACAAAATTGTTTCTGTGCTGCATTAACATGCATGCAATGCATAGAATTTTTTTATACTGTACATGGTATTAAAATTTTTAATAATGTTCTTTTCTATTTTACATCAATGATTTGACAACAATTACTGTAAATAAGTAAAGTGTGTACACTTTTATATTATTATTTTAAAAAAAAGTGATAAATAGCATGGATCATGAGATGATGGGAAAGGGGACCTCCATACACTGTCTTTGCATAAGGCCCAAGAATTGGGGCTACACCCCTGGCTGCAATTAAGTGCTGAGCTTTGAATTTGACTCACAAAGCAGTAGCCCAAAGTCTTAACCACTTCCACAACCTAGTTTGGGCCTTAAAAATATCAATGGCAAAATATAAAGAATGCTGGATATACTATAATGGATTTAAAATATATTGCTGTGTTTGTGGTAATATCATTAACTGTGGTTCACAGGTTTTTAGCAAAATTTCCAGCCCATCACAACAAAGATACATATAACTACCCAAACAAATTCAGTAACTAAAAATGGAGATTTTTTTTCTGAACCTTTGCATAGGATTCATACATATTTCTGATGTATGGATATTATTCATATAATTCACAAGTTGTGAATGAGGACTCAATATAAATGAAAATAGGAAAATAAAAGAGTAAATAAAAGTGTCATGTCCCATCAGGAGTTTACACTACTCAGAGGGAGCCCTCTCCTGAGTTCTAATTAGTCATGTGATCCACTTCTGATTTTACACAGACATTTAAACCACATGCACACCTGGCTCAATGTGAAGTATCATCCCCACATGACATACCGAGCATTTAGTATATCTGTGAATGTTTCTTGTGCTTTGACCCTTGCCTGTTTTTGACTACTGCCTTTGCCTAGTGTTTTTGGATTATTTGTGTATGACCTCGCCTGTCTTTTCGACTAAGCCTCTTCTGTTTTGCGCTTCAGATTTGTTTACCCTCGCTAGGGTGAGCGATTTTGATTTTCCGGTTTTGACCTGTGTTTGTTTTCTCGACTACAATATTTGCCCTGTGTTACCTGTAATAAACTGCTCATGGATTCTACTCTGATGCCTCCGGCGCTTCATTACAATAAGATACAATGTACTGTACCTCAAATGAAATTCCTGTTATATTAACCAACTTAAGAGATTTTGCATCTAGACAGAATGTCTGCTGATAATATTTTAAAGTCTCCAGATGCCTTGATAATGCTGAATGGATAAAAGTGCCTGCCAGATAAAAAACAGAAATGAAATTAAACCACACTGGGAACAAAATGGTTTAAAAACAGATGTCCCACTGCTTCAAAAGATTGCCTCACAAGCATTTTACAGAATCTATATTATTGTTTCCCACCAAGTAAATAGCTAATTACATGATCAAAACAGAACAGAACAGTGGTATCTTTATAAAAAATAGTATTATTGTGTTTAGTGTTTTTGTTTTATTTTTTATTAGTGTTAAAAATTTCAATGTTTTTGTCATATTTCCAAGTATGGAAAAGGTCCAAGATATCATGGTCCATTCTAACATATTAACTTCCAAAGTTGAGAAAGATGTTTATTAAGTAAAGACTTTTTTAGCTGCTAAGAAAATGAACAACACACAAAATTTGAATAGAATCAGAAAGCATATAAGACAGTGGTAGTGGTACTGATTAAATACTGATTAAACATATATATTTTTTCCAGGTTTATATTAAAATCTAACTTTAAGAGTAATTGATTTGGATTTTGGACAACAATTATATCAAGAGCAGAACATGGCAAGCCTCCTAATGAGATCACTGATGATGTCAGACTCTTTCGGCAGGCTCAAACACCCTTCACTACCATTAGTGAACATTCAGGGAAAGGACATTGAGAGAGTGGATTTCTATAAATAACTGGGTGTTTATCTGAACAACAAACTGGACTGGATAGATAACACGGATGCAATCGTCAAGAAAGGACAGAGCAGATTCTTATTGCTGAGGAGACTAAGGTCTTTTGGAGTGCAGCGAGCACTACTGAAGACTTTTTTTGACACTGTGGTGGCCTCAGCCATCTTCTATGGAGTGGTCTGCTGGTGCAGCACCATCTCTGCTGCAGACAGGAAGAGACTGGACAAGCTAATCAGGAAGGCCAGCTCAGTTCTCTTTCAAACATTCGTTCGGTATCTCACTATGGGAATCGCCTCGGGTGTGACCGATCCTGGAAGCACCAATTACACCACGTCTGTCAGTTGACAGACCAATCACGAAAGTGATGCAGGAGTCCCGCCTCCCTCATATATATCGCTGCCAGTGGTCCCTGCCTCATTGTCGTTCTCTTCCCCGTGAAGATCCTATAGTGAAGCTATCCTCAGCAGATCCTTGTAAGGGGTGGCCGCTAAACTGTTCAAAGACGAGCCGTTATTTTAGGTACGTCGCTAAATGCGGCTGCTTCTTTGGAGAAATATTCACTGTTAAAGTGCATATTTTCTCTTTCTGCTGTTTTTCTCCTTTTTTTTGGAGTGGGGACCAACGCCTCAAGGCGGGTTCTCATTTTCCTTTCGAGCAGTCACGAGCTCCTTTTTCTCTGAGTTATTCCCCTGTGTTAAGCGGTGTGACGGAATAATTGTTATGAGACCTGATATCGAGAGGCATGTTGTGGTGATCTCGTTAATCTGCCAGTTTTCGCATCTCTGTTATGGCGACTGCGAGCCTATCCGGTAGCACAGTGAAAGGGAAAGATCCCTCTCGACCATGCGCATATGGGTCTATGATCTCTTCTAAAGACTCTCATTCTCTGTGCAAAGCATGTTTGGGAGTCAGAGGTGCCTGTTAAAGGTTTCTCTAGGCTGGATGTCCACAATATGGAGGAGTTGGGGATGTCCAATCCCCCCCCTTCCCCAGTCGAATTATCGGTGGCAAGTCACCTCCACCCTAATCGGTGGGCAGCCCTATCCTCCTCCTCTCCTTCACTACCGGGACAGACAGAGAGACTGTCAGCTTCTCTTTTTCCAAAAATTTCCCGCTCCTGAGTTTATGGAGGAGATGGGGTGGCAGATTGATGCTGGGTCGCCTGACTCAGCATTATGGGAAGAAATCTGCGTCATTGCAGATCTCAACCTGCGCTCCTCTAGTGGAGCAGTCCAGAGCTGCAGCCGCAGCATGGGCTTAGCCATGGTGGGGGAAAGAGCCCCGTGGTTGGGATTGACAGGTTTGTCAGAAAGGGAGAAGGCAGACTTCCTTGATGCCCCTGTGGAGCCGAAAGCCCTTTTTGGGGCTGCAGTGACCCTCAAGGGGGAAAAAGAGGCGGGCAACCTAACCTGTGGTCTAATTGTGAATCAGAAGAAGAGGGGCTACAGCACTCACGGAGTCTCTGTAGCACCCCTCTACACATCACAGGAGTCTTGCCCAAACTAGCCCCCCCCCCCACTAGCAAAGAAGCGTCGGGGTGTGATTCAGGACAGATGTTTAACAGGGGAAAGTTATCTTGTTGGAGAGCTGGCACCAGTACATCCAGTGCCCCACAAGTTGTTCCTCCCCTCTCCACCCGCGGGGTTATGCAAGAGAGAGGACGAGGGTTTACACAAATGTTTTCATGTAAAAGAAATAAAAATGTTCCCTGTGCATTCAGGCAGTGGGCCAAGGGCACAGAAGTGTGTGAAAATAAAAACAAAAATACACACAAAAACACCCAAATCAGAGCTGCAAACCCCAGCTCTGCTGCTGGATGGCGCCGTTGCGCTATCAGTGAGCAAGAGCTGCAGCGGTCCGCTTGCTGCTCATGCAGAGAGTTGGCGCACATGCGCAGTACACCCTTGGGTTTTATCCACGATAAAATGAGGTTATCGTCTGCAGTTTGCTGTAAAACCTCCATTCTTCAACAGTGTGTTAATGTCAGTAGCAGAAGGGGAGTCAGCTCAGATTTTAGAGGAGGAAATAACCTCTTTATTGAGCAAAAGAGCAATTCGGGTTGTGCCGTGGGAGGACAGGCAACACGGTTTTTACTCTCAGTACATTGTCATTCCCAAGAGGGGGGGTCTCCGTCCCATTCTGGATTTGCGGAAACATCTCAGAAGGTACAAGTTCACAATGCTCACAGTGAAAACATTATACAATGTTATTCGTCCCGGAGACTGGTTTACATCAGTGGATTTGAAAGACGCTTACTAAAGGGAAATGGCCCGTCTCACTACAGAATGCACACATAAACTTCCTGGAACTGTTAACAGTGTTTCTAGCATTGAAACATTTTGTACAGTTCCTACAGAATTACCACGTTCTGGTCATATCAGACAACACAATGGCAGTGGCATATATAAATTGCCAGGGAGGCACGCATTCTCCTCAGCTCCACAGTCTGGCTCGAAGACTGATGGTGTGGGGCATGAAGCATTTTTATTCATTACGGGTGGCTCATGTCCCGGGGATAATGAACACAGGGGCGGATCTCCTGTCCAGAGGGAATCCTCTGTACGGAGAATGGAGGATCCACCCTCAGGTAGTGGACCAGTTGTGGGAGAGGTTCGGCCGAGCTGCCGTAGATCTCTTCGCCTCGCACGAAAATACTCATCACCCTCTATTCTTCTCTCTGGCGAGAGACAGTGCACCTATGGGTGTGGATGCTCTGGTACACCCGTGGCCAAACGTTCTGCTTTATGCGTTTCCTCCACTGAGTCTGATCGTACCAACTCTAAAAAGAGTAAGAGAAGGCAGTCAGTAATACTGATTGCTCCGAAATGGCCAAGGAAATTGTGGCTGACGGAGATTCATTCAACCGCGAAATGGGTTAGTGAACTGCATGTGTTGTTGGTTCATAACTCCTGTATGTAGTTTGCTATGGATTTCTCACAAGTAACTCTCAAGACTAATCCAGCTTTTGTGCCTAAGGTGAGCGAGTCAGCTCTCGCCTCTAGACAGGTGGTTTTACTGTCTTTTCATCCGCTGCCTTTTTCCTCATTGGAAGAGGAGCGGCTTCATTGCTTGTGCCCTGTCCGTGCATTGCATCACTACATGGACAGGACGAAGGGACTAAGAAGGTGTCGGAGAAAAAATAATATACCCAGCTTTGAATTATATACCTAGCTTCAAAAGTAGCTTAAGTAATAATGTACTCAATGCTCTAAGCTCTGACTTAGCAATATTCTGCCTAGGAGTAGTGTGCATCTATCAAGAATTATTTAGCCATTGATTAAGTAGTTAGCTTTGATTAATAATAGCTATAATAACCAGACATAGCCTTTATGGCAATCATAGTCTTTATAATAATCATGCAGAATTATTAATGGCAGCATGCTAGCGTAATAACCACACTGGGACTGAAGAAACAGAAAAGAGGAGAGATTTATTGGAACATTAGGAGTTACAACTCAGTCAGCCAGCCTATCCAATGGGATCAGTGGGACCGGAGGGTCAGTTGTAGAGGAGGGGATCTCGGGATCCTGAGGAGAAGTTGGAGAGTAATCAGTGGGAGAAGTTGGGGGCGAATAGTCAGGAGAAGACTGAGGAATATCATGAACACTGTAAGGCATAGGCACAAATTCAGGAGAAAGTTGGGGAATGTCAGGAGAATTAGGAGATGAAGAAGAGTCAGAGGAAGAATCATTAGAGGAGATCTCAACAGGGAAATCCTCAGTCTGGATGCCTTGAGAGGTGGTGCGTGTCCAGTGCCAGTAGAGGGTTGAGTAGACTGATCACAGGTTGTGGGGTGAAATTGGGTGCTCTGATCAAGACAGACGGTATCTCTAACGATATGGTGAGCGAGGTAAGGAGACTCAGGAATAGAGGATTCAGATAGGTGTTCCAGGAAACCAGTAAGTTCAATGGCCAGACAGGATAGCTGATACTGGCGATAGCGTCGCAGAGCACCCCTGGGACTTCCCCGGAAGATAGCGTGTCGGGCTGACTGAGCTGGAAGGAAAAATGGGAAATGGGGAGAGATGAGTGAAGATGAGTGAAGGGCATATTGCGTGACTATGTAATCAGCAAAAGAGAGCGTGTACTAAGGCAAAAGGAACACAGTGGGGGAAGTAGGCCAGGTCACTGTGACATGACAGTGACAGGCAGGTAGTGGAGACAATAGCATTGGAATACCAGCAACCAACAGTGATGAAAAGAGAAAAGGATATGAGGCAGCTTAATGGCACAGCTTATTTTAAATATAGTAAATAAAACTTAGATCAAGTAAGTAGAGGGAAAAGTCATCATGACATAGAAGAAGAGAGCAAGGTACTTACACATTGTTGTGGAGGGCAACGCGCAAGGTCAGGATGAGCCGAGGAAGCACCTTTGAGAGGTGACGGTCAAATGAAGTCAATAAGGAAGTGGCGTCAATAAGTAAGCGCCAATTTTTTCTAAAAATTGTTGACTTAGCCTAAAAATAAGGGGAACTGGAGAGGAGGAAAATTGACGTCATTGGAATGTCATGGAGGATGGTATCAATTTAGGGGCGGTTGGGACAAATGCGAAAATAATGGGAACTGGGAAACGTATGTAAACTAAGGAAGGAGGGACTAAAGTAGCCATACACTGAATATAATGGGAAATTGCTGGAAATATTTAAATTAGAGTAAAGGTGGCACCTGGGGTATAAGTAGAGGGGACTTTTTCGGGGTTTTTGAGACCAGCTGCTCTCTTCAGAAATGCATGTTATTGACTGCATGGCTGAATAAAGAAACTTGCTTCTTCTCATCTGTTGAGTGAGATCTCTGTTATTTTGGCTAAGTTTTATAGCTTGTGGAGTTCATTGGGAAAGCTAAGAGAAATAGATACAAACTAAAATTCCATCCTGTGATATGTCCACTCGGAAGGGGCTCTGAGTTCCGACAAAGGAGTAATCAGTTATTTGTCTCATGAGCTGATTCTCATAGGGGTAAACCTACCTCCTCTCAGCGCCTGTCCCACTGGGTAGTGGAAGCTATTATATTGGGCTATAATAGCATGGATCTTAGTCCTCCAGAAGGGCTGAGGGCTCATTCTACCAGGGTGTTTCAATTCAATCTGTGCGGTGTTGAGCTGGGCTTCATCACACACTTTTGTCCGATTTTATAGGCTGGATGTTACAGAGCCATTGCGGGCTCATTCCATCCTAAGTGTGTATAAAAAAAAAAAAAAAGCGCAAACTTGCAGAGGAGTGATCTTTTGTTTTTCACACATGTCTTCGTTCCATTCTGGGAATAAGGGAGGCTTTGTGTTTATGTTATCATGCATTATGAGACATGATGACAGGCCTGCTTCGGACAGCATATCTGCAATACGGGAGTGGTCTATATCCCATAGTGAGATACCGAACGAATGTTTGAAAGACAACTTTAGGTTACTTAACCCCGGTTCTCTGATAACAGGAGTGAGGTATCTCACCACACTTCCCTCCTTGCAGCAGCACGGAGAAGAGATATGCTGAGAATGAGTCAGGGACCGCTGGCAGTGATATATATGAGGGTGGCTTTCGTGATTGGTCTGTTAACCGACAGACGTGGTGTAATTGGTGCTTCCAGGATCGGTCACACCCGAGGCGATTCCCATAGTGAGATACCTCACTCCTGTTATCAGAGAACCGGGGTTACGTAAGTAACCTAAAGTTCTGGGGATGCCCCTGGCCACAATACAGGAGGTGGGAGAAAGGAGGATGGTAGCTAAGCTATCATCCTTGCTGGAGAATGACTCTTATCCCCTGTATGACACAGATACATCTCTGAGCAGCTCCTTCAGTGACAGACTGTTACATCCTAAATGTCTGAAGGAACAATAGAGAAGGTCTTTTCTCCCCACTGCTATTAAACTTTACAATCAGAGCTGCTCCCAGTGAACCAGTCACCATAATACACATTGTTCATACTGATTTTTATTCTGTGTTCTAACTGTGAAATAACCTGTCATCATAATACACACTGTTGTATGTGATATTCCTAAACTGTGTTACAACCCGCAACATGTTGGTCGCTGTATGTGTTTTGTATCTGCATGTGTTGCTGTGCTTTGTTGCGCACGTGTGTGTATTGTGTCCAGGTCGCGCGCCGCTCCAGACTCCACTCCAGGTTTTCCGACTGTCGCTACACCGGCATCTACCTCACCTTCCACACGGTCGCTTCCGCCCTGAGAGTGATGTCATCAATCAGCAACCATTCATAAATCGGAGAGAGACGTGGGAAGGCGGAGGTGTTGGTTGTGCTGGGGAGAGAATTTGTGATTGTGATTTAGACCTTTTGATAATCTAGCCATGGGTTCACAGTCCAGTGACTTCTGTGCCGGTCCCAAGCCCGGATAAATGGAGAGGGTTGCGTCAGGAAGGGCATCCGGCGTAAGACATTGCCAAATTTAACCATGTGAATCGTCAGTACTCTAAATTTCATACCGGATCGGTCGAGGCCCGGGTTAACAACGACCGCCATTGGCGCCGTTGACTTACAGGGTGCTGGTGGAAATTGGGCTACTGTTGGTCGAAGAAGTAGAGGAGGAAGGAGAGTGCGTAGACAGAGAGAGAAGAGGACAGGTAAGAGGGTAGGACTGAGAATAGGAACTCTGAATGTTGGTACTATGACAGGGAAAGGTAGAGATCTGGCTGATATGATGGAGAGAAGGAAGGTGGATATACTGTGTGTACAGGAGACCAGGTGGAAAGGTAGCAAGGCTCGTAGTATAGGAGCAGGATTCAAGCTGTTTTTTATGGTGTGGATAGTAAGAGAAATGGGGTAGGTGTGGTCCTGAAGGAGGAGTTTGTGAGGAATGTTCTGGAGGTGATGAGAGTGTCAGACAGGGTGATGAGTCTGAAGTTGGAGATTGAAGGGGTGATGTTGGATGTTGTTAGTGGTTATGCCGCACAGGTAGGTTGTGAGTTAGAGGAGAAAGGGAGATTCTGGAGTGAATTAGATAACGTGGTAGAGAGTATTCCCACAGGTGAGAGAGTGGTGATTGGAGCAGATTTTAATGAACATGTTGGTGAGGGGAACACAGGTGATGAGGAGGTGATGGGCAAGTTTGGAGTTAAGGAAAGGAACCTTGAAGGACAGATGGTAGTGGACTTTGCTAAGAGGATGGACATGGCTGTGGTTAACACTTATTTTCAGAAGAGGGAGGAGCATAGAGTGACTTACAAGAGTGGAGGTAGGAGCACACAGGTAGACATAGAAGAGGCAATCTGAAAGAGATTAGTTACTCTAAAGTGGTAGTAGGAGAGGGTGTAGCCAGACAGCATAGGATGGTGATGTGTAGGATGACTTTGATGGTCTGTAAGCAGAGGTCAAAGATAGAGATGGAGAAGAAAACCAAGTGGTGGAAGCTGAAAAAGGAGGAATGTTGTGAGGAATTTAGACAGAAGTTGAGGCAGGCTCTGGGTGGTCAGGTAGTGCTGCAAGATGACTGGGAAACTACAGCAGAAGTGATCAGGGAGGCAGGAAGAAAGGTGCTGGGTGTGTCATCTGGAAGGAGGAAAGAAGATAAGGAGACTTGGTGGTGGAATGAGAAAGTTCAGGATAGTATTCAAAGGAAGAGGTTAGCCAAGAAGAAGCGGGACATAGACAGGACTGAAGAGAATAGACAGGAATACAAGAAGTTACAGCACAGAGTGAAGAGGGAGGTGTCTAAGGCCAAGCAGAAGGCGTATGATGAGTTGTACACTAGGTTAGACACTAGAGATGGAGAGAAGGACTTGTACAGGTTAGCTATGCATAGGGATCAAGATGGGAAGGATGTGCAGCAAGTTAGAGTTATTAAGGATAGAGATGGAAAGGTGCTCACAAGTGAGGAGAGTGTACAGAGGAGATGGAAGGAGTACTTTGAAGAGCTGATGAATGAGGAAAATGAGAGGGAAAAAAGAGTAGAAGGGGTGAACTCTGTGGAACAGAAAGTAGATAAGATTAGAAAGGATGAAGTCAGGAAGGCTTTGAAGAAGATGAAAAATGGAAAGGCAGTTGGTCCTGACGACATCCCAGTGGAGGTCTGGAAGTGTCTAGGAGAGGCGGCAGTGGAATTTTTAACTAGTCTGTTTAACAGGGTTTTAGAGAGTGAGAAGATGCCTGAGGAATAGAGAAGAAGCGTATTAGTGCTGATCTTTAAGAATAAGGGTGATGTGCAGAGTTGCAGCAACTATAGGGGGATAAAGTTGATGAGCCATACAATGAAGCTATGGGAAAGAGTAGTGGAAGCTAGGTTAAGGAAGGTAGTGGAAATTTGTGAGCAGCAGTATGGCTTCATGCCCAGAAAGAGCACAACAGATGCAATTTTTGCTCTGAGAATGTTGATGGAGAAGTATAGGGATGGTCAGAGAGTGTTGCACTGTGTGTTTGTAGACTTGAAGAAAGCGTATGACAGGGTGCCAAGAGAAGAGCTGTGGTACTGTATGAGGAAGTCAGGAGTAGCAGAGAAGTATGTCAGTGGTGCAGGACATGTATGAGAGGAGCAGGACAGTGGTGAGGTGTGCTGTAGGGCAGACAGAGGAGTTCAGGTGGGACTGCATCAGGGATTGGCTCTGAGCCCCTTCCTGTTTGCTATGGTGATGGACCAGTTGTCAGAGAAGGTCAGACAGGAGTCTCCTTGGACAATGATGTTTGCAGATGACATTGTGATCTGTAGTGAGAGCAGGGAGCAGGTGGAGGAAAACCTGGAGAGGTGGAGGTTCGCACTGGAGAGAAGAGGAATGAAAGTCAGTCGTAGTAAGACTGAGTACATGTGTGTGAATGACAGGGAGGGAACAGTAAGATTACAGGGTGAAGAGGTGAAGAAGGTACAGGAGTTTAAGTACTTGGGGTCAACAGTCCAGAGTAATGGAGAGTGTGGGAAAGAGGTAAAGAAGTGAGTGCTGGCAGGTTGGAATGGGTGGAAAAAGGTGTCGGGAATTCTGTGTGATAGAAAAATTTCAGCGAGACTCAAGGGGAAGGTGTACAGGACAGTGGTGAGACCAGCCATGCTGTATGGTTTAGAGACAGTATCACTGAGACAGAGACAGGAGTCAGAGCTGGAGGTAGCAGAGCTGAAGATGTTGAGGTTCTCTTTGGGAGTGACAAGGTTGGACAGGATTAGGAACGAGTACATCAGAGGGACAGCTCATGTAGGACGTTTGGGGGACAAGGTTAGAGAGGCCAGGTTAAGATGGTTTGGACATGTCCAGAGAAGGGAAAGTGAGTATACTGGTAGGAGAATGTTGGACATGGAGGTGCCAGGCAGGAGGAAAAGAGGAATGCCAAAGAGGAGGTATATGGATGTAATAAATGAGGATATGAAGCTAGTGGGTGCAAGTGTTGAGGATGCAGAAGATAAGGCTAGGTGGAGAGAGATGATTCGCTGTGGCGACCTCTAAAGGGAAAAGCCGAAAGAAGAAGATTTTGACCTTTTGATCTTGGACTGTGTTATCTGGTTCTGACTTTTCCCTCCCATTGACTTCAATTATTGCTTTGTCCTTTGGTTTGGTTGCTTGGCTCTTTGTATATGTATATGTAGATAATCCCATTATAAATAACTTCACTATATGTTTGTGCACTCACCGGTAGTAGGGGTGTGGCTGCCATTTATTTTGGGGAAGAGGGAATGAGGGAATTTCTTCACTGTTTTTGGTTTAGGGAGTTAGGGAAGGTACCTGTATTTTTGTTTGTGTTTTGTTTTTTTGTTGGCAAGCTAGTTTCTAAAACACAGATAACTTTTGTTTATTAATTTGGCCTGGGCCCACCCTGAAGCTGATCCCGGTGTTGTGTGTGTATTTTTTGTTCATGTGTATATTTTGTAAAGCAGTACAAACCTCACTATTTTGTATGCTAACGTTTCAGTCTAATTCGTTCTACTATATAACACCGTTGTGTTCCACCTTTTCCATACAGTTTAAAATAGAACCCCGATCCATTCTTTTGCTGTTCGCCCCAACCCTAGACTGGGACGTAACATCTGTGAATTACAATAATTTTAATCCCGTGTAATACAGGAGTGCAATAACAACAATTTATGATGTGCAATAAGCAAGTGCAATTGTTTGTGTGTTTTTGTGAAATTATTGTTATTCTTATTTTTCTTCTGTATTCATATAGATTTCTTTATCTTTCTGATAATTTTTCATATTTGCACATTTTTCTTCTTTTGTTGCTGCTGTAACATGGACATTTCCCTACTGCGGGACGAATAAAGGTTTATCTTATCTTATCTTCTTTCACAAATGTTTGTAAAAACAGTCTGCATGCCTAGGTGCTTGATTTTATACACCTGTGGCCATGGAAGTGATTGGAACACCTGAATTGAGTGATTTGGAGGGGTGTCCCAAAACCTTTGCCAATATAGTGTATATCCTATTGTATCTGTAAAGCCTGGATAAATGCCAGGAATAGTGAGAAACACCTGCATACCTTGGATGATTATTTCCTCTTATTAATTCCAGTCAGTCTCAGCACCAATCAACATCATACATTTACACAACAGCATGTACAGTAATGAGAAGTCATAAAGAGCATTTAATAAATCTTTAATTTAAATCTTTCCACATGATGCCTAAAAAGACTGGATATCATTAATATAACTGGGATCACAAATTGTTTACAGTTCATTAATCAAGAAGATAAAATCTGACATTAAAAAATGACATTAATAGTAAACAAAATGATAGACCTAAAAATAAAATCAGGAAGTAGTCATAATATATATATATATTGCCTCTCATTAAATATAATGTAATAATGTTAAATGACAAATTACACATTTAGTTATGGTTGTAAAATCTGATTGGTTCTGTCACATTCAAAGCCATTGAAAAATCCTTCATATACACATGCAACATGACAATAATCATGCAGGTTTTAAGGCAATTAACCAATTAAAGTTAAGCCATTGTTCTGTTGGAAAAAACCCTAATCATTGCCTGTTTTACCCTTAGCTGTTACTTATTGAGGACTGGATTCCATCTGATCATGAAAAATGAAACAAAAAGAAATAAAAAGTTAAATTCAATTTATGATGGTATTTTTTGTAAAAAGATTTTATGATGTAAGTTGAACATCACACTGCTTTAATTGTTAGACTTCTGTTTGCAAAGCTTCCATGAGCACATTGTGGGCATCTTCAGCGAGCTCATTAAGACAACGCTGAAGTATGATGTAAATAGTAGCAAAAGACACTGATCCAGACATGAGAGATCCCACAACAGGAATAAAGCCCAGAAAGTATTCTGCTGCTGATTCTGCAACAAAAAGACCTGAACTTGTCAGCAATCTAATAACCAGATCTTTGGTTATTTCCTGATTGAGAGGAGACTTCATCACAGCTTTTAGCTGATTTACTGACTTCCCTGATCTCTCAGAAAGCCTCTGTAAGGAAGCTGGGTCCAAACTGAATGCATTGTAATATTTCTTAAGCTCTACCACCAAGATGGCCACATCTGCACTGATTGATGCAGCTGCATTTAAAACAGGTATCGGCACAGCGGCAACTGAGGCAGAGAGCAGAGCCAACTTCCATATGTTCCTCTGCAGTGCCTTCTTTTTCCTCTCATTGATCTCCAGAGTGATGTTTGGAAGGGCCAGGATCAGTACATCTCTCTTGTGCTGGGGAAGTTCCCTCTCCATGGTCTCCTCAAAATGGTTGAAATCATAAAGACTGAGTTCAAAACAAGAGATCAGGAAGACAGTGGGAGATTTTAGACCAATCTCTCCAAGCCCTAAGATGAAAAGTTAAACACACAATTAAAAGTTTTTAAAAACAATAAAAAAAATTTCAAATGATTAATCATCATGACACTGATCTAAAATGGAATAAATTATATTATTATGATATGAATTATTAGCATTAATATTTACATTTTACTTCCCTAATTATCATATATGTGTAAAAAACTTTAAGTAATAATATTAAATGAGTTAAGAGCATAATATTTTTTCTAAAAGTAAACCTTTAATGCAGTTCTCTCTGATTTTCTTCAGTGTCTCTTCTTCATTAAATGTCTTCTTCCTTTTTTCAGCCTCAATGTTGCTGTCAATCTTTGAGCGAACAAAATAAAACTTCTTGTTCATATTTAATATCTCTTTTCCCAGATTGGCGTGGCATTCTCTGAAACGATCTGATGCTATGATGATGAAAAAATCATAACGTTCAAATTGAACTTGTTTGAGATATTCATCAGCTTTGAATCTTGGGGTTCCAATGCCAGGGAGATCCCATAATTTGACATTCAGGAATTTGGGATGAGGGTAAGCAGTAGGCTCTGTAGTGGTCTCTACAACACCAGTTTCTGCAGAGCCTTCATCTTCATCCCCTAAACCCCTGAAGGCATTGATAAATGTGGACTTTCCAGATCCAGACTCTCCCGTTACAGCAATGTTCAGTTCCACGCGGTCTTGTTGTTCAAAGTAATCCTTAATCTTGTCAACAGCTGACGGCAGATCTTCATTGGCTAATGACCTTTTAATTTCTTCAATTTCAGCAGCATCAATAATGTCAAACTCATCCATCTTTAAAACAAACACAATATATGAAACATATAAACAGATGTACTTTGCATGTGTTGTAGCAACAAACAAAACTCAAGTGAAAAGCTAACAGAACTGTTTTTGGGAAAAGAGGAAACAAAAATAACTCATTTTCACACCTTTTTGATGGAGCATGGGATAACTCAGTCTGATAAAAACATGATATCATTTTTGGGCCTAATTTGAAAAGATATGTTTGGCACAAAAACAATACATCTTTTCACCCAATGAACACTATGCACACAGCAAGCATGGTGGAAGTAACATCATTCTGTGGGACTCAGGCCCTGGTCAACAAAGGAATGGCTTCAGAAGAAAAAGATCATTGTTTTGGAATGGATCAATCAAAGACCAGATCTAGATCCTATCAAAAATTTGGTGGGATAACTTTAAAATAGCTGTGCACAGGAGATCCTCTCACAATCTGGTGAATAGGGAACCTAAGCCAAAATTAGAGTGATGTGAAAAATCATAACACAGTGTGCTTTAATAAAGTGTTAGTTAACGAGTGTGCACACTTATGCTACAAGGTTATTGTAAGTTTTTTCTTTTTCTGCTTGTTTCCTGATCTTGAAGGGGTCATTTTGGAAAAATATTGACAAAAACTAAAAGATTAACAACCTACAACCTTAGGGCTATAAGGCCCTTTTCCTATTATGCCATTGCCAAAGCACATGAAAACTATAGTGCAGTGTCGCAGGTGACACAACCCTTAGTAGCAATAATAAACTGTTTCCAGTTTACCTGCACTATCCAGCAGACAAAGACTCTCTTCCAGTTTGATCAGTTCACCCTGTTTTACTGCTGCTTAATAAACTGAAATCACCAGACTAGTTTATAGTTACATTTCCCCCATTTAATTTTCTTTTTGTTACAGACATGTCCTATTTGTCTTCTGTGTACTGTTTTAATGATCACAGTTTGATTTTTGCTAATGGATATGAACTTTATTATGTCTATTTACTGCATTCATTCCATATTAAAAGCCTAGTTAGTTTCATTTTAACGTCACTTTGCTCAAAAATAAACAGATATACTGTTTAGAAATTCTTTATATAGAAACTGGTAAAAATGTAGCTTAATCTTACCTTTACAAAGGAGAATAAATACCACAGAAAGTGTCCTTCAGAGATATTGAGCTATATGCAGGCAAATATGGTGTTGTGAGTAACGCAGGCACCGCAAATCTCCACCCTAGTTTAATGAGTCTAAATGAAAAAGTTTATTGCGCGCGCTCTCTCGCTCTCTCTCTCTCTCTCTCTCTCTCTCTCTCACACACAGAAACCGAAACTGTCTCTGATAAGCGCTCTCGTCTGTTGAATAAATATTAACATAACTCAATTTGATTGAATAAGTTCTCACATCAGCCGCTCCGGTTCATTTCCTGTAAGGGAACTAGGCATGTGCACATCGATGTTGGAGTATCGATATATCGTAACTCAGAAGCTTCAAATTTGTTATCGATATTTTCTAAAAAGTATCGATATTTTAACTATATTAATAATTTTTGCATAACTAAATGCTTTCAGCGCTGTGTATAAGATGGTCGGTGATGGTTTGTATACATGACGTTACATACCGTTCGGTCTGCGGCGAGTGATCATGTGCCATTCAGCTACGTACTCCACACACACACACACACACACACACTTCCGCATTACAGAGAGGCACGAGGGCAGAAAGGAAACGTAGCGTGATGTGGTGCTACTTCTCAATAGCGGAAAAAAATGTAGGATGCAATATTTGTGATAAAAAAAAGTCATACACAGCAACAATACAAGCAACCTTTTATAAACACTTACAGACAACACACACACACTAACAAACTGCAGTCTTCCTCTGCCCAGTCTCCCTTTGTACAACAAAAGACGTTACAGTTTTAAGGGGGGCAAACCCTATCCAGGTACAAAGAGCAGAGTAATTACTTAACTTATAAACTCTCTCTCTCTCTCTCTCTCTCTCTCTCTCTCTCTCTCTCTCTCTCTCTCGTTACCACTAGTGTAAGAGTTGAATGAACTATGTTTTGTTAATATTCCGTATTCATGAATGGACTTTTATTTTTTTACAAGGAAGATTGTAAGGGACAATTTTATTTTGCTGATATTGATTGAGCAGTGACTTTTTGGGGAGGAGGGAGTGTAAAAAAATGGAGAAATAAAGCGGGAGAAAAAGGCTGTGAATGAAGAGCTCGTCTTGTGTCCGTGGTTTATTATTGTTATTAAGCCCCTTGAACACCCACAACACTTCAACTATTACACTAGGTGGATAAGAATAAATATAAGTGTGTGTGTTTGCGTCAGTTTGCTCGCGCGCGCACTTCTGCATGTATGGGGGATGTACTAGTATTTCTTAGGTTATAGAGACCAAAAACGTCCACACAAGTATAATAATACCAATACATTCTGACCTTCTGTGGATAGAATAAGTATAATACTGTGTACACTATAATAATAAATATGTGTTTGGAATGTCCCCTTAATGTTAAGAATGTGTGTGTGTACGTGTGTGTATTTTGTGTAATTTATTATTAATGGCCAGTATGTGTTTGTAATTTGCCTTTTCCTGTTACTTCTTCTTTGTTACTTTCATGTTTTTCTAAAAATTAACATTATTTTGAAAAATAAAAAAAAAATTACATTTAAAATAATAAGTGGTTTCGGTATCATTATCGGTAACGTTATAATTGTAACAAAAAGTATGGGTATCATATCGTATTAAAAAATTGTGGTATTGCCCATCCCTAAAGGGAACCAACCCAGACACTGAGGGATTAACTCAGTCAGGTTAACCAAGTCACTCTCAGTGAGAGTTAAGAGGGACTGCCTTAAAACGGCGTAAAACCTGTGCAAAAATCAAACATGTGAATCGAATGATCTGCTGTAACAACCCCGAACAGGAAGCAGACGAAGTACAACAACGACATTTGACTGACTAAATCTCAACAGAGGATCTACTACAGACTCCTGGTATGCGGAAACATGCACTGAATGAAATCAGATTCAGCTGAACCAAACCCACATTTGCAATGCTTAAAAAAACCCACACACATGTAAATGTGATGTTGCAAAATTTTAGGTTAACATTCTGTTAATAGAAATTCTCATTAAAAGTCAAGTTACTGCAGAATAAGCCCTTATGCATCTAAACATTTAAGCAAGCAAAAATACAGAGAGTGAATAATTCAGGTTGAGCAATCCAGAAATGTCTGGGTTACTCAGAAAAAGCAAATAAGTCAAGAAGCTTTTATTGTCATTTCAACCACATATAGCTGACACAGTACATAGTGAAATAAGACATTTCTCCAGGACCCTGCTGCTACATAAAACAACATAACAACATATAGCTACAGAACAAACACAAGAACACAGAGCTGATGACAGGAAGTAGTTGTTCTAGCTACATAAAGTGCAACGTGTGCAACCAGGTGCAAACAGTGCAATACAGAAATCAGTGCAGAAACAGAAAGTACAAAAAAACAACACAAGACATTACAGGACACATAGCACCGAAAAAATGTGCAAACAAAAAATGTGCAAACTAGAGGAACTATAAACTTTCTTATAACTTATAAACATACAGGTAAACATATACATGTAGAAGCAGTACTGACAGTTTGAAATGTGGAGATATAGATGGATGTGTTGAGTCATGCACAGTTGACACAGTCAGTTCTCACAGTTGAGTGTGTGTGTGTGTGTGATTTGATACAGATCAGTTCTGGATGTTGAGGAGCCTGATGGCTTGAGGGAAGAAACTGTTGCACAGTCTGGTTGTGAGGGCCCAAATGCTTCGGTACCTCTTTCCAGGTGGCAGGAAGGTGAAGAGTGTGTGTGAGGGGGGTGTGGGGTCATCCACAATGTTGTTAGCTTTGTGGATGCAGCATGTGGTGTAAATGTGCATGATAGAGGGGAGAGAGACTCCAATGATCTTCTCAGATGTCTTCTCGATGGTCCATGTGTAGAACAAGGTCAGGATGGGTGGAGGGAGGGAGATTTTTTTCTGGGAGAGGCTTTTCTTAGCCTCTGAAGCATGTAGAGACGCTGCTGGGCTTTCTTGGTGATGGAGCTGGTGTTGAGTGACCAGGTGAGTTCTCCGCCAGATGAACACCAAGGAATTTGGTGCTCTTGATGATCTCCACAACTATATTGACCCATTGATGAACAATGGTCACAATGTGCTCTCTTAAAGTCAACAACCATCTCTTTAGTTTTTGTTGATGTTCTTGCTGATGACCACCTGATGATGTGGTTTGAGCTGTGCATTGTTGAACAGTTGTGAGTCAGCAGAGTGAACAGCAGTGGGCTAAGCACACAGCCCTGAGGGGCCCCAGTGCTCAGTGTGGTAGTGCTGGAGATGCTGTTCCCGATCCGGACTGACTGAGGTCTCCCAGTCAAGAAGTCCAAGATCCAGTTGCGAAGGGAGGTGTTCAGGCCAAGCATTTAAATTAGAGTCTTTATTGTCCAGGTGTGTGAGGGCCAGATGGAGCGTTGTGCTGATGGCATTGTCCATGGAGCGGTTAGTATGATACGCAAACTGCAAGGGGTTCACTGAGCGTGGCAGCTGGGTTTTGATGTGCCTTATGACGAGTCTCTCGAAGCACTTTATCATGATGGGTGTGAGTGCGATGGGGTGATTGTCATTGAGGCAGGAAACTGTAGACTTCTTTGGCACAGGGACGATGGTCATTACCATCTATTGTCACACCATATGAAGAAAATGAAAAGCAATTTACACTTGTGTAATAAAGAATTAAACAATAAATGGAATGTATTAACAAACAGCACAGTTAGGTTTTTATAGTTTTATAGCACCATTCATAGTTACATTTAATAGTTACAATCACAATTAAGGTCAAGTCAAGTCAAGTCAACTATGAGTCTTCAGCACAGAGCAGTTTGCATATTGTTTGTTTCTTAGTAACATGAAAATTTTTCACTGAGAAAGAAAAAATCACTAACTAAGGACCTAACTAGATGGAAGGAAAGCACTGTTATTGACAAAGGCTAAATAAAGATCTACTATGAGAAAACTTCACCATATCAGTGATTTTATGCTTTAAATTGTTAAAGAGCAATATTTTTTATTATCATACAAAAATTATGTGGGGAATCCACCATAAAAGTCTCTTAATGATCTGAAATGCATTACAGTAAAAAAAAAAAGTTTTTTATTAGGATTATAGCTGTTAAAATGAGGAACCACATATCTCCCCAGTATTCTACAACATTGAGCATGATTACAAATAGATTAATAGATAATATTTTCAACCCTATAATGGACTGACATCCCATCCTCCACTTGACACCCTGCATTTCTGTGGGATGGAAATTAGGAATTTAGTCTATTTGCACATGTAGCATTGTTAAATAACAATGCTGCATGTAATGTGTGTGTGTGTGTGCGCAGAGAGAGAGAGAGAGAGAGAGCGAGAGAGAGAGAGAGAGAGAGAGAGAGAGAGAAAGAATGGATGAAGTGAGCCTAGTAGTGCTGATGAGTCGGATGACTTGCCAGGAAGTTGAAGTGATAGACATCTAGTGATGTGTCGGAACTCAGAGCCCCCTCCGAGTGGACATATCACAGGGTGGAATTTTTGTTTGTATCTATTTCTCTTAGCTTTCCCAATGACCTCCACAATCTATAAAACTTAGCCGAAATAAAAGAGATCTCAGTCAACAGATGAGAAGAAGCGGGTTTCTTTATTCAGCCATGCAGTCAACAACATGCATATCTGAAGAGAGCAGCTGGTCTCCAAAACCCCTAAAAAGTCCCCTCTACTTATACCCCAGGCGCCCCGGGGCGCCTCCTTTTCTCTAATTTAAATATTTCCAGCAATTTCCCATTATATTCAGTGTATGGCTACTTTAGTCCCTCCTTCCTTAGTTTACATACGTTTCCCAGTTCCCATTATTTTCGCATTTGTCCCGATACCGCCCATAAATTGATACCATCCTCCCCTCGATGACGTCAATTTTCCTCCTCTCCAGTTCCCCTTATTTTTAGGCTAAGTCAACAATTTTTAGAAAAAATTGGCGCTTACTTATAGGCGCCACTTCCTTATTGACTTCATTTGACCGTCACCTCTTAAAGGTGCTTCCTCGGCTCATCCTGACCTCGCGCGTTGCCCTCCACAACAATGTGTAAGTACCTTGCTCTCTTCCTCTATGTCATGATGACTTTTCCCTCTACCTACTTGATCTAAGTTTTATTTACTATTTTTAAAATAAGCTGTGCCATTAAGCTGCCTCATATCCTTTTCTCTTTTCATCACTGTTGATTGCTAGTATTCCAATGCTATTGTCTCCTCTACCCGCCTATCACTGTCATGTCACAGTGACCTGGCCTACATCCCCCACTGTGTTCCTTTTGCCTTAGTACACGCTCTCTTTTGCTGATTACATAGTCACGCAATCTGCACTTCACTCATCTTCACTCATCTCTCCCCACTTCCCATTTTTCCTTCCAGCTCAGTCAGCCCGCCGCGCTATCTTCCGGAGAAGTCCCAGGGGTGCTCTGCGACGCTATCGCCAGTATCAGCTATCCTGTCTGGCCATTGAACTTACTGGTTTCCTGGAACACCTATCTGAATCCTCTATTCCTGAGTCTCCTTACCTCGCTCACCATATCGTGAGAGATACCGTCTGTCTTGATCAGAGCACCCAATTTCACCCCACAACCTGTGATCAGTCTACTCAGACCTTCTACTGGCACTGGACACGCACCACCTCTCAGGGCATCCAGACTGAGGATTTCCTCTCCTAATTTTCCATCTCCTAATTCCCCTGACATTCCCCAACTTTCTCCTGAATTTGTGCCTATGCCTTACAGTGTTCATGATATTCCTCAGTCTTCTCCTGACTATTCGCCCCCAACTTCTCCTCAGGATCCCGAGATTCCGTCTTCTACAACTGACCCTCCGGTCCCACTGATCCCATTGGATAGGCTGGCTGACTGAGTTGTAACTCCTAATGTTCCAATAAATCTCTCCTTTTTTTCTGTTTCTTCAGTTCCAGTGTGGTTATTACGCTAGCATGCTGCCATTAATAATTCTGCATGATTATTATAAAGACTATGAGGCTATATCTGATTATTATAGCTATTATTAATCAAAGTTAACTACTTGATCAATGGCTAAATAATTCTAGATAGATACATACTACTCCTAGGCAGAATATTGCTAAGTCAGAGCTTAGAGCATTGAGTACATTATTACTTAAGCTACTTTTGAAGCTAGGTATATAATTCAAAGCTGGGTATATTATTTTTGTTTTCCTCCGACAGATGACACACACAAACACACTCATGCACACATGCATGTTGAGATTTGGCTTCTTATGGGTGCTGATACTTAATAAATTGCACTTCAGTTTAATTGTTATGTCACTGGTTATATTACAGTTAATAAGGTGATCTTGGACAGAGATTGACTGCTACCTGTTCACTTAACCTCTTCACAGAGCTTTGAGAGAGGAACTGGAATTCACTCAACCCCTATGCATCCTTATATGTCGTTTCCTTGGGTAAAAAGATTTGTTTGTTTCAGATCATGGACAAATTTTATCAAGCGAGAGTTCACATCTGGAAACTTACTTAGTAGCAACCTGATTGCTACTTCTGCAATCATAAGTAAAGTGCAGAACAGCTAGCGGATGTCTTCACAGACATCTTCAACATCTCCCTGAACAGTGCCGTTGTCCCAACGTGCCTAAAGTCTACCATCATCATCCCCGTGCCGAAGTCTCCAGTGTCCTGTCTCAATGACTACTGTCCCGTTGCACTCACACCCATTATCATGAAGTGCTTCGAGAGGCTCGTCATGAGGCACATCAAGAACCTGCTGCCACCTTCACTTGACCCCATGCAGTTTGCGTATCGTCCAAATCGCTCCACAGACGATGCCATCAGCACAACCCTCCATCTGGCCCTCACACACCTGGACAATAAAGACACTTACCTACGAATGCTGTTCATTGACTTCAGTTCAGCATTCAACACGATCATTCCTCAGCACCTGATCGAGAAGCTGAGTCTGCTAGGCATCAATACCTCCCTCTGCAACTGGATCCTGGATTTCCTGACTGGGAGACCTCAGTCAGTCCTGATCGGGAACAGCATCTCCAGCACCACCACTCTGAACACTGGAGCTCCTCAGGACTGTGTGCTTAGCCCACTGCTGTTCACTCTGCTGACTTATGACTGTGTAGCAATGCACAGCTCTAATCATATCATCAAGTTCGCCGATGACACGACCGTGGTGGGTCTCATCAGCAAGAACGACGAGTCAGCTTATAGAGAGGAGGTGCAACAACTAGCAGCCTGGTGTAAAGTCAATAACCTGTCTCTGAATGTTGACAAGACTAAAGAGATGGTTGTTGACTTCAGGGGAGCAAAGAGTGACCATCCTCCACTGAACATCGATGGGTCCATCATGGAGATCGTCAAGAGCACCAAATACCTTGGTGTTCACCTGGCGGAGGAACTCACCTGGTCATTCAACACCAGCTCCATCACCAGGAAAGCCCAGCAGCGTCTCTACTTCCTGCGAAGGCTGAGGAATGCTCATCTTCCACCTCCCATCCTGACCACCTTCTACAGAGGGACCATCGAGAGCATCCTGAGCAGCTGCATCACAGCCTGGTTTGGGAATTGCACTGTCTCAGACCACAAGACGTATAGTGAGGACAGCTGAGAAGATCATCGGAGTCTCCCTTCCCTCTATTATGGACATTTACTGCACACGATGCATCCGCAAAGCTAACAGCATTGTGGATGACCCCACACACCCCTCACACACACTCTTCACCCTTCTGCCACCCAGAAAGAGGTACCGAAGCATTTGGACCTGCACAACCAGACTGTTAAACAGTTTCTTTCCTCAAGCCATCAGACTCCTCAACACCCAGGACTGAATTGCACAAAAAACTCTCTCTCACACACACACACACACACAGACAGAACTGTACAAAACTCTGTCTCTCTCTCACACACACACACTCTCACACACACCACACACACACACACTCTCTCTCTCTTTCACCTGTGTAGACACACACACACATAACTTATATTGTTCACTATTTATTGCACTACCTCGAACCCTGTTATTATTTCATTACGCTGCTATGTTTATATTTATGTTTATGCCTATTTCTATTTGCACTACCTCAACCGCTGCTACTCTGTACATCATTTCATTTTTATTCCATTTCATTTTTTACATTTCACTACACATTCTTTTTCTTTCGGCGCTATGTGTCTTGTTTTTGTGTTGTCTTTTTCTTTTGGACCTACTGTTTTTGCACTGTCTTGTCTTCGCACACTTTGCACTTTATATGGCTAGGACAAAAATTTTGGTCCTAGCTCTGTGTTTTTTTTCGTATTTGATCTTTAAGTTGTATGTTTATGTAGCACCAGGTCCTGGAGAAACGTTGTTTCATTTCACTATGTACTGCATCAGCTATATGTGGTTGAAATGACAATAAAGCTTCTTGAATCTTGAATCATTACAAAGTGTACAAATAGCTTTTTGAAAAAATTTACCAAAACCAAAAAAGTCAATAACTTTGAACATAAATGAATGTTCAATAGTGTCAAAAGCTTTATAGAAATCAATAAATAATATAAAAGAATCATCTGAAATAAGGTGTCTATAATCAATTAAGTCCAAAATTAATCTGATATTATTTCCAATATAAAGGCCTTTCAGAAAACCTGACTGCTCTTCATCAATTATTGAGTTTAAATTTTTCTTTCGTTTTGCAAAATCGAAGTCGTTTTGCAAAAATTAATGAAAAGATTTTAGTATCATTATTTAACAAACTAATTGGTCTCCAATTTTCCAAGAGCAATTTGTCTTTGTTAGGCTTGGGTATAAGTGTAATTACCCCTTGTTTTAGTGATGTAGGCATTTCTCCCAAACCAACTGCTTCTTCAAATTCCCATAAAAAAGGGTGCAAGGTCATTACAAAAAGTAATAATTTCCAGGAGACTTATTTTCTTTAAGACTATTTATACATTTAGTGATTTCCTGAATATTTAATTCCTTATCGCATAAATTTTTGTAATCTGAAGTAAACTTACTAATATTGGTTCAAACATTTTTAAGAAAAAAATCTGAATCATTTAGTAGATTATTTGAATTATACAATTTACTATTAACAAAACAAGATATATATTTGGGATTATCATTAGTAAGTCCATTTATTATTAATTTGTTTACAGAAGTTGTTTCTCTATTTCTTTTTTCTAAAATGAAGAAATATTTAGTATTTTTTTCTCCTGCTTCCATCCATTTTTGTCTTGACCTAATGAAAGCACCCCTAGCTTTCTCTTCATAAATATCATCCAGATCATCCTGCAGTGTAGCAAGTTCTAATAATTCAGTGCTTGACATATTTTGGTTATTTTTACAGGTGATAGATATTATTTCATTAATTATTTCATTTTCATTTTCTTTTTTCTTTTTCTTAGTAAATTTTCCATACGATATTGTGAATTCCCTCTTTCAAATTTTGTTTGTTCCCATAACCTCCCATAGGTTTGAATCAAACAAGCCTGTTGCCAATACTTAACAATTATATTCTTAATTTTGTCACAAAATTCATCATGTTTCAAGAGACTATTATTAACTTACAATATCATCTCTTAACTCTACCTGATTGACAAACTAATACATTAATTTTAATAAATATGCCTTTGTGATCTGTTAAAACTGATGGTTCAGTAGTAACAAATTCAACTTTCTCTTTTATATGTTCTGAAATGAGCCAAAAGTCAATATGTTATTGTTGAGACCTGTCCCTATTACTCCATGTATACAAAAGTGATTGTGGATTTTTACATATCCATATGTCAGTTATGTTCAGTTATAAACAAACATTGTTTAATTCACGTGCCATATTGTCAGTTCTAGGTGGCCATCGAGCTTGTATTCCATCAAACACTGTATTAAAGTCATGAACCCAAATCACTTCAGCAATGGGAAATTTTGAATGTTTAATGATTAATATGACCTTCAATATCTTGAAAGATTAACTCATTTGTTTTTTTATTACTGGTGGCATATATATTTATTATAATAATTTTAACTTGGTTTATATCAATAAGTAGACCGATCCAATGACCTTGATTATCTTTTTTGTGATTTAGAACTTTCCCTGAAAATCTGTCCTTTAAAATGGCGACACCTGCTGGCCTATTTGAGGCACCAAAAGAGAACCAAATGTCAGAACCCCATCGATTCTTCCAGAAAAGCATATCATCTTTGCAGGCATGAGTTTCTTGAATGAAACAAAAATCAGCTTGTTTTCCTTAAAAAACAAAAACAGCTTTTCTTTTTAGCATGTCTCGTAGACTCCTGGCATTAACTGAAAAAATACTTATTGACATAAACTTGAAAGAAAAAAAAACAAACAAAAAAAAAAACCTTGATAGAACAATGAAATGAACAATGAATAGATTGGAATGTAAGTGTTGAGAGAGTATAAAGGGTACTCTTATTCCAACTTTTCATACACCAGTCACGCTTCAGATTCAAATGTTGAGATCCTGTTTGCCTGAGTGTAACAAAAACAAATTAAAGTAACATCCTTACCTAGGTCTTATGTCACAGAGGCATTAAACAATAACATCCGTATAAGCTACATTAGAAATAGAAAAAAAATATCCTAATTATGTATTACTGCAGCAAACAGATCTTTTGTATCAGATCATACTATGATTCTAGACCAATGACATATAGAAGCATAATTTAATGTTTGATTTCTTTACCATCCACTATTGCCTTGACTCCCACATTGAAGGCCCTCTTGCCTTCTTTACATGCTTGTTCAATCATAGGCCAGAGGAGACTCTGCATAGCTCTATCTTTGATCGTGAAATCTTCATTGAAGAACATCTTGTTCTTTTTGAGAAATTTCCCTTTGCTCCTTTCCATGTAAGATCTTGAGCTGTTCTGGAAGCAAATATTATTATTGTTGGCCTCGGTTTCTTTCCCTTGCCGCCATCCGCACTATGTCTTCCAACGCGATGAGCAATGTCCACATTGTTCCCCACAAAGTTACGCTCCTCCTCGACAACCACCGCTCTGCAGATCTCAATCACCCGAGACTTGACATTATCCTCGGTACGTTCAGTCCATATGAAGATTCCATCTCCAGCAGTATCAATCTTGATCATTCAATTTACCCGCTTCACAATCTCTTCATTTTTGTTTTTCAAATACTTACAATACTTACAGAGTACAATGCTTACGGTGCTAATTTGACACCATAGAAAGAGTGAAAAATAAATCTAAGCATGAAATGATTATGATGGCTAAATAACATTTACTTCAGTACAATTTAGTTCATTCATATATTATACTGCTGTTTGCAAAACAGCCATGAGCACATTGTTGGAATCTTCAGCAATCTGATTAAGAAAACGTTTCAAGATGAAAGTAGTAGTAGCATAGGACATTGGCCCAGCTATCATAAATCCTATAACAGGAATTAAACCCAGAAAGTATTCTGCTGTTGATTCTAGTGCAAGAAGACTTGAACTTGTTAGGTAGTTTTTCAGCCAGGTAATGACCAGCTTTTTGGTTATTTCCTGATTGAAAGGAGACTTCATCACAGCTTTTAGCTCTACTGACTTCCTTGATCTCTCAGAAAGCTTCTGTAAGGAATCTGGGTCTAAACTGAATGCCTTGCAATATGTTTTAAGCTCTAGCATCAAGATGGTTAGATCTGCACTGATTGATAAACCAGGTATCGGCACAGCTGCAACTGAGGCAGAGAGCAGAGCCAACTTCCATATGTTCCTCTGCAGTGCCTTCTTTTTCCTCTCATTGATCTCCAGAGTGATGTTTGGAATGCCCAGGATCAGTACATCTCTCTTGTGCTGGGGAAGATCCCTCTCCATGGTCTCCTCCAAATGGTTGAAATCATAGAGATGGAGTTTGAAACAAGAGATCAGGAAGACAGTGGGAAACTTTAGACCAATCTCTTCCAGCCCTAAGATGAAAAGTTAAACACACAATATTTAAAAAAACTTTTTAAAGCTTTTTTTTTCAAATGATCATTCATCATGACACTGATCTAAAAGGAATAAATAATCAAATATTAGCATTACTATTTACATTTCACTTCCCTAATTATCATATATGTGTAAAAAAAACTTTATATAACAGTGTTAAAAAAATTAAGAGCGTAATATTTTTTCTAAAAGTAAACCTTTAATGCAGTTCTCTCTGATTTTCTTCAGCGTCTCTTCTTCCTTAAATTCTTCTTCCGTTTTTCAGCATCAATGTTGTTGTCAATCTTTGAGCGAACAAAATAAAACTTTTTTTTCATACTTATTATCTCTTTTCCCAGATTGGCGTGGCATTCTCTGAAACGATCTGATGCTATGATGATGAAAAAATCATAACGTTCATATTGAACTTGTTTGAGATATTCATCAGCTTTGAATCTTGGGGTTCCAATGAAAGGGAGATCCCATAATTTGACATTTGGGAAGTTAGGATGACGGTAAGTAGTAGGCTCTGTAGTGGCCTCTACAACACCAGTTTTTGCAGAGCCTTCATCTTCATCCCCTAAACCCCTGAAGACATTGATAAATGTGGACTTTCCAGATCCAGACTCTCCCGTTACAGCAATGTTCAGTTCCACGCGGTCTTGTTGTTCAAAGTAATCCTTAATCTTGTCAACAGCTGATGGCAGATCTTCATTGGCTAATGACCTTTTAATTTCTTCAATTTCAGCATCATCAATAATGTCAAACTCATCCATCTTTAAAACAAACACAATATATGAAACAGGTGCACTTTGCATGTGTTATAGCAACCAACAAAACTCAAGTGAAAAGCTTATAGAACAGTATAGAACAATAACTAATTTGCACACCTTTTTGATGAGGCATGAGCCACTACAGTCTGATGAAACCATGATATCATTTTTGGGCATAATTTGAAAAGATATGTTTGGCAACAAGAAAAACAAGACATCTTATCACGCAAAGAACACTATACACACTGAGAAGCATGGTGGCAGCAACATCATTCTGTGGGACCCAGGCCCTGGTCAACAAAGGAATGGCTTCAGAAGAAAAAGATCTGTTTTGGAATGGATCAAAGACCAGATCTAGATCCTATCAAAAATTTGGTGGGATAACTTTAAAATAGCTGTGCACAGGAGATCCTCTCAAAATTTAGTGGATAGGCAACCTAAGCCAAAATTAGGGTTATGCGGGAAATCGTAACACAAAGTGCTTTAATAAAGTGTTAGTTAAGAGGTGTGCACACTTATGCAACAAGGTTTTTGTACGTTTTTTCTTTTTCTTTTTATTTCCTGATCCTGAAGGGGTCATTTTGGAAAAATATTGACAAAATCTAAAAGGTAAAAACCCACAACCTTAGGGCTATAAGGCCCTTTTCCTATTATGCCATTGCCAATGCACATGAAAAACATACGTAGTGTGGTGTTGCAGGTGTGACACAACCCTTAGTAGCAATAATAAACTGTTTCCAGTTTACCTGCACTATCCAGCAAACGCTCTCTTCCAGTTTAATTAGTGCAGACTGTTTTGCTGCTACTAAATAGCAATGAAATCACCAGACTAGTTTATAGTTATTATAATATTTTCCATAATTATTATATATTTTCCACATTTAATTTTGTTACAGAAATGTCCTGTTTGTCTTGTTACTGTTTTAACTGATCACAGTTTTTAAGTTGCTTTCTGCTGATGGTTATGAGTTTCATTATGTCTTTATACTGCGTTCATTCCATATTTAAAGCCTAGTTAATTTTATTTTAACGTCACTTTGCTAAAAATAAACAGATATACTGTTAAGGAATACTTTATATAGGCAATGGTAAAAATGTACTTTAATCTTACCTTTACAGAGGAGAATAAATACCACAGAAAATGTCCTTCAGAGATGTTGAGCTCTGTACAGGCAAATATGGTGTTGTGAGTAACGCAGACACTCCACCCAGTTTATTGCTCTCTCTCTCTCAGAGAAACCGAAACTGTCTCTAATCAGCGCTCTCGTCTGTTGAATAAATATTTACATAACTCAATTTGAGTAAATAAGCGAACCACCTCAGTCACTGAGGGGTTAATTCAGTCAGGTTAACCAAGTCACTCTCAGTGAGTTAGGAGGGACTGCCTTCATCAGGAAAGGAATCCGGCATAAAACCTGTGCAAAAATCAAATATGTGAATCAATAATCCTCTGTAGCGACGCCGAACAGGAAGCAGACGAAGTACAACTAAATCTCAGCAGAGGATCTACTACAGAAGCTGTGATGGAAGCTGAATTTTGACACTCATAGTTTTCATAGCACCTTTCATAGTTAATATTGATAAACAATATATTGTGTAGAAAAGAAATGTCCACGCTAACAAGTCAGGCCTCCTAATGACATCACTGATGATGTCAGAGCTCTCGCTGTGTGTTGCCTTGTATCCCTCCCTTCAGTTCCTCAGCTCCGCCTTCCTATCCTTTTGAGTAAGAGAGAAAGAATGGAGGACTGGGAGAGAGAGATGGGAGTAGAAGAGTCAGGCAGGGGCCAGGACATAAAAATGTATGACATTTGTTTTGTTTATTAAATTAACTTTTTGGTTTTTAATTGCCTGTCTCTCTTTCAGCTAAACTAATACTAACCTGCTTGAGCAGAGATGACCTTTAGGTAATTCAGAAACTTCATTACTCTTTTTTTTGCTCGTAATATTTTTAATTTTTATGTCACATTTAGTTTTTCATATCTGAAATTTCTAGTATTTCATTCACATTAACTTTTTTTGTGTTTGCCAGATGTTTTTCCAGTCTAGATTTTTTGCTTCTGTATAAGTTTCATATGATGACTGACTTGAAATTCCAGCTTATTCTTTGGAGTGGGTCTAATGGAACTGTGTGATGAACATCAGTACCTCAGTTTAGAGACGCGTGATGGCTCATCAGTTAAATCATTTGAGATGTTAAAGTGTGCTGTTTTCCAGGATAGATCCCCTGCAGTTGTGCTACTGTCTAAATACAGTTTGCTATTTTCATGAGATATAAATAAAATGCATTCATCTTTCTTCTTACTTCAGCTTATTAATCTATTACTTATCTTTATATAAACAGCTATATCCTAGTGTATCTGTAAAGCCTGGATAAATGCCAGGAGTGGTGAGAAACACTTGCATACCTCGGATGATTAATTACTCCTATTAATTCTAGTCAGTCTCAGCACCATACCCATCAACATCAGACATTTACACAACAGAGTATGAACAGTAATGAGAAATCATAAAGAGCATTTCATCAATCTTTCATTTAAATCTTTCCGCATGATGCCTAAATTATAGGCGGCATATCATTAATATAACTGGGATAACAAATTGTTTAGAGTTCATTAATCAAGAAGATAAAATCTGATTTGAAAACACAAAGACATTAATAGTAAACAAAATGATAGACCAAAAAATAAAATCAGGAAGTAGTCAATCATATATCATTGGTTGCATCTGATTAAATATAATGTAATAATGTTAAATTACAAAGTAAACATATTGTTATGTTTGTAAAATCTGATTGGTGTGTCACATTCAAAGCCACTGAAAAATCTTTCATATACACACGCAACATGATAATAACTGATTTCATGCAGGTTTTAAGGAAATAAACCAATTAAAATTAAGCCATTGTTCCGTTGGGGAAAAAAAACCTAATCATTGCCTGTTTTGTTGCATAGGAACCTACTCTTACCCTTAGCTGTTACTTATTGAGGACTGGATTTTATTACATTGCCTTTGTTGCTGTTTAATAAATGCATTGAGGCACTAGAGGGTGATGTGCATTGTGCCTATTGAGAACCTTGTCAAGCCATCTGATAATGAGAAATTAAACAAAATGAATAAAAATTTAAATTCAATTTCTAATAGCATTTTTTTGTGAAAAGATTTTATGATGGAGCTTGAACATCACACTGCTTTAATTGTTAGACTTTAATTGTTAGACTTCTGTTTGCAAAGCTTCCATGAGCACATTGTGGGAATCTTCAGCGAGCTCATTAAGGCAATGCTGCAGCATGATGTAAATAGTAGCAAAAGACAGTGATCCAGACATGAGAGATCCCACAACAGGAATAAAGCCCAGAAAGTATTCTGCTGCTGATTCTACAAAAAAAGACTTAAAAAAAAGACTTGAACTTGTCAGCAACCTAATAACCAGATCTTTGGTTATTTCTACTTTTAGAGGAGACGTCATCACAGCTTTTAGCTGATCTACTGACTTCCCTGATCTCTCAGAAAGCCTCTGTAAGGAAGCTGGGTCCAAACTGAATGCATTGTAATATTTCTTAAGCTCTACCACCAAGATGGCCACATCTGCACTGATTGATGCAGCTGCATTTAAAACAGGTATCGGCACAGCGGCAACTGAGGCAGAGAGCAGAGCCAACTTCCATATGTTCCTCTGCAGTGCCTTCTTTTTCCTCTCATTGATCTCCAGAGTGATGTTTGGAAGGGCCAGGATCAGTACATCTCTCTTGTGCTGGGGAAGTTCCCTCTCCATGGTCTCCTCCAAATGGTTGAAATCATAGAAATTGAATTCGAAACAAGAGATGAGGAAGACAGTGGGAGACTTTAGACCAATCTCTTCTAGCCCTAAGATGAAAAGTTAAACACACAATTAAAAAACCTAACTATTTTTTAAAAACAATATATTTTTTTATATAATATTTTTTTCAAATGATTATTCATCATGACACTGATCTAAACGGAAAAAATAATCAAAATATTAGCGTTAATTTTTACATTTTAATCCCTAATTATCATATATGTGTAAAAAACTTTAAGTAATAATATTAAATGAGTTAAGAGCATAATATTTTTTCTAAAAGTAAACCTTTAATGCAGTTCTCTCTGATTTTCTTCAGTGTCTCTTCTTCATTAAATGTCTTCTTCCGTTTTTCAGCATCAATGTTGTTGTCAATCTTTGAGCGAACAAAATAAAACTTTTTTTTCATACTTATTATCTCTTTTCCCAGATTGGCGTGGCATTCTCTGAAACGATCTGATGCTATGATGATGAAAAAATCATAACGTTCAAATTGAACTTGTTTGAGATATTCATCAGCTTTGAATCTTGGGGTTCCAATGCCAGGGAGATCCCATAATTTGACATTTGGGAATTTGGGATGAGGATAAGCAGTCGGCTCTGTAGTGGTCTCTACAACACCAGTTTCTGCAGAGCCTTCATCTTCATCCCCTAAACCCCTGAAGGCATTGATAAATGTGGACTTTCCAGATCCAGACTCTCCCATTACAGCAATGTTCAGTTCCACGCGGTCTTGTTGTTCAAAGTAATCCTTAATCTTGTCAACAGCTGATGACAGATCTTCATTGGCTAGTGACCTTTTAATTTCTTCAAAATCAGCAGCATCAATAATGTCAAACTCATCCATCTTTAAAACAAACACAATATATGAAACATATAAACAGGTGCACATGTGTTATAGCAACAAACAAAACTCAAGTGAAAAGATAATAGAACTGTTTTTGGGAAAAGAAACAACAATAACTAATTTGCACACCTTTTTGATGGAGCATGGGATAACTCAGTCTGATAAAAACATGATATCATTTGGGCATCATTTGAAAAGATATGTTTGGCACAAAAACAATACATCTTTTCACCCAATGAACACTATACACACGGCAAGCATGGTGGAAGTAACATCATTCTGTGGGACTCAGGCCCTGGTCAACAAAGGAATAGCTTCAGAAGAAAAAGATCATTGTTTTAAAATGGATCAATCAGAGACCAGATCTAGATCCTATCAAAGATTGGTGAGATAACTTTAAGATAGCTGTGCACAAGAGATCCTCTCACAATTTGGTGAATAGGGGACCTAAGCCAAAATGCGGGAAATTGTAACACAAAGTGCTTTAATAAAGTGTTAGTTAACGGGTGTGCACACTTATGCAACAAGGTTATTATAAGTTTTTTTTTCTTTTTCTTATTATTTCCTGATCTTGAAGGGTTCATTTTGGAAAAATATTGACAAAATCTAAGAGATGAAAACCCACAACCTTAGGGATATAAGGCTATTTTTCTATTATGCCATTGTCAAAGCACATGAAAACTATAGTGCAGTGTCGCAGGTGACACAACCCTTAGTAGCAATAATAAACTGTTTCCAGTTTACCTGCACTATCCAGCAGACAAAGACTCTCTTCCAGTTTGATCAGTTCACCCTGTTTTACTGCTTCTTAATAGCAATGAAATCACCAGACTAGTTTATAGTTACATTTTCCCCATTTAATTTTCTTTTTTGTTACAGAGATGTCCTGTTTGTCTTCTGTGTACTGATTTAATTGATCAAAGTTTTTAAGTTGCTTTTTGCTGAAGGTTATGAGTTTCATTATGTCTTTATTTACTGCATTAATTCCATATTAAAAGCCTAGTTAGTTTCATTTAAATGTCACTTTGCTAAACAGATATACTGTTTAGGAATACTTTATAAAGGAACTGGTAAAAATGTAGCTTAATCTTACCTTTACAAAGGAGAAATGTTGAGCTATGTACAGGCAAATATGGTGTTGTGAGTAACGCAGACACTGCAAACTCCACTTTAGTTTCCTGAGTCTAACTGGAAAAGTCTCTCTCTCTCTCTCTCTCTCTCTCTGCGCATGCGCGGCGGAGAAGCGAGTGCGGCGTGTAGAGCGCGTAAGAGAGGTTGGCGTTTCGCTAATTGTTTCGGCACTAATTGAATTTTTTTTCCGGTTAATATATCGGGAATATTTATATACTTATTGTGTATATATATTGTGTGTGTGTGTGTGCGTGTGCGCGCGCGTGTATATAGTGTGTGTGTGTGTGCGCGCGCGCGTGTGCAGGTGTGTGTGAGTAGCGTGTCGGAAAACCATGGCTATGGTGGATCCGACCGCGAGGCAGTTTGAGAGTTTAACTCGCCGGAATGTTGTTTAGCTGTCGGTAACGTGGTGGGGCATGATAACATTGTCTCTGCCTCGAGAATGAACAGTGCTTTTGTGGTTTTTATGAATAATGTTGAAAAAGTGAGAAAACTGATTCAGAATGGAATAATGGTTAATAATGAGACAATATTGGTTTCTCCCCTCAGTTCCCCAGCCAAGAAGGTTATGTTGTCCAATGTCCCTCCTTTTATTTCTGACGAGGCTATCGGTAAAGAGCTGTCTCGGTACAGGCGAATGTCTCCCCCATTAAGAAAAGTGTTTTAAATGTGGTAAAACAGGGCACATTGTTTGGGCATGCCTTGAGAGGCAGAGTGACCCCGGTATTTCTGAGCAACCGGCTGGGGTCTTTTCCCCTGTGGCTACAGTTCGGCTGGCTGCTGAGAGCCCCAGAGCTGCTGCTGCACCAGACCTGAAAGAGAGTGAGACCCAAGCCCAGCCTGCAGCCTGGAAGCCCACTGGAGCTATGCCAGCCACGAAAAAGCCATGCATGGCCGAACCGGCTGCAGAAGAGCTCGGTTCAACCGGACCGGATCGATAATTTTAGAGTCTTTCACTTATTTATGGAATTGTTTTAAATCTGAGAAGGCAGCTTTTAGCTCACTTTAGCAGTGGTGGGATGTGACTAAAACACAAACCAAATTTTGCCAACAGTACACTTTAAATGTTGCAAGAGACATTGTTAGATCTCTGAAAGCTCTGGAGATATTTCTGTATTACCTTATTCTGTATATTAGATATTATTCTGTATTAAGTTTTTACCATGGACTTTTTATAATCTGGAACGTTTTTAAAAAACAAAACAAAGACTATTGAACAGTACACTGGCTGCTGGAGGAGCCTCTGGTGTACGGTGGGCAACTGGACATCTCCAGTATCTCCAGTGCAGATCCCTGCACTGTCCAGAACTCTCATCTCCTTGGGCATTGTGATGCTCCAGAAGCTGGTGAACATCACAAGGACAGACTTGTCGAGGGCAGAGGACCTGGCAGCGCATGTGGGACTGCGGTCCTTGCGTATTGTCAGTCAGCTCCCACATCGCTGGAGATCTGCACTAACACCAGAGGAGCGTGTTCAGCTGATGGACTACCAACATACAAAGACTGGTCCTAGAGAGGACAGACCCTTTCCCCAATGTGTGTGGTGTTATAAGAAAGTTTTGTGCTCTGATGCAGATGGAAAACTTAGCTTTATAACTTAAACTAATCATCACTTATGTTTAAACTAATTTATTGACATTATTTTCCTTGGTGTTCACCTGGAGGAGGACCTCACTTGGTCACTCAACACCAGCTCCATCACCAGGAAAGACCAGCAGGGAGGCTCATCTTCCACCTCCCATCCTGACCACCTTCTACAGAGGGACCATCGAGAGCATCCTGAGCAGCTGCATCACTGCCTGGTTTGGGAATTGCACCGTCTCGGACCGCAAGACCTTTCAGCGTATAGTGAGGAGATCATCATTGGAGTCTCTCTTCCCTCTATCACAGACATTTACTCCACACGCTGCATCCGCAAAGCTAACAGCATTGTGGATGATCCCACACACCCCTCACACACACTCTTCACCCTTCTGCCATCCGGTAAGAGGTACCGAAGCATTTAGACCCGCACAACCAGACTGTTGAACAGTTTCTTCCCTCAGGCAATCAGGTATCTCAACAGAGAACTGAACTGAACTGGACACACACACACGTACAACCAAGATCTGATCTCAGAGGAGAACTGAATTGTGCTGGACACGAACACACACACATACATAACACACACGCACAAAAAAAAGAAGAACTGGACTGTGCTGGACATAGTCAGACACACACACACACTAAATTGTCCTGTTTGCACGCACATGCCACTTTACATTTATATATATTTATATTAATCCTGTTTACATGTGTCGCTTTAATATCCGCAATCACTGTATACACTGTTCTTTGCACATTGTCTTGTTCATTGCACAAAGTCGGCCTATATGTTGTTTGTCTGCACTGTCTTGTCTTGTCTTGTCTTGTCTCGTCTCGTCGTCTTCCTGTGCACTTCTGTTGTATGTCTAGTTCTTAAATACTGCACATTAAGTATAGTTTAATTTTAATTTTTAAATTATAGTTTAATTTTTTTTTATCTCTGTCATAGCTCTATGTTTGCCTGCGTCACTGTACTTTGCCTGTGTTATGTGTAGCACCTCTGGTCTAGGAGGAACGTTGTTTCACTTCACTGTGTACTGCATCTGCTATATATGGTTGAAGTGACAATAAAGCTACTTTGACTTTGACTTTTAATACGTATTTATTTATTTTTTTAAGTCACTCTGATTTCTATGATATGCGACTTGTGTAAAAAAAGCTTTGTAAATGTCAAAAGTCTCTCTCTCTCTCTCTCTCTCTCTCTCTCTCTCTCTCAATGAAACCGAAACTATCTCTGATAAGCGCTCTCGTCTGTTGAATAAATATTTACATAATTTGATTTAATAAGTTCTCATGTCCTGATGAGGAAACCAACCCAGAACCTGAGGATCTATTGATGAACAAGAGAAAATGTTCAGAGACAAGTTGTTGTCTTTACACCAGGCTGTTAGCTGTTGCACCTCCTCTCTGTATGCTGACTCGTTGTTCTTGCTGATGAGACCCACCACGGGCGTGTCATGGGCGAACTTGATGATGTGGTTCAAGCTGTGCATTGCTGCACAGTCGTGAGTCAGCAGAGTGAACAGCAGTTGGCTGAACAAACAGCCCTAAGGGGCCCCAGTGCTCAGTGTGCTGGTGCTGGAGATGCTGTTCCAGTTCCGGACTGACTGAGGTCTCCCAAGTCAGGAACCCCAAGATCCAGTTGCAGAGGGAGGTGTTCAGGCCTAGCAGGCTCAGCTTCTCAATCAGGTGCTGATGGATGATTTTACTGAATGCTGAACTAAAGTCTATGACCAGCATTCAAACGTGAGTCCTTATTGTCCAGGGGTGTGATGGACAGATGGAGGGTTGTGTTGATGACACAGGGTTTGTCATACCATATGGAGAAAATGAAAAGCAATTTTACAATAGTGTAATAATGAGTTAAACAGTAAACGGAAAGTATTAACAAACAGCACATTTAGGTTTTTATAGTTTTATAGCACCTTTCATAGTTACATTTAATAGTTACAATCACAATTAAAGGTCAAGTCAAGTCAAGAAGCTTTTATTGTCTTAAGACTATGAGTCTTCAGCACAGAGCAGTTTGCATTTTGTTTGTTTCTCAGTAGCATGAACATTTTTTTGACTTTAAAAATTCAAGAGACAAAAAAACACTAACTAAGGAACTAACTTGATGGAAGGAAAGCACTGCTATTGACAAAGGCTAAATAAAGATCTTCTATGGGAAAACTTCACCATATGCTTTATGCTTTACATTGTTAAACAGCAATATTTTTATTATCATATAAAATTATGTGGGGAATCCACCATAAAAGTCTCTCTTAATGATCTGAAGTGCATTGCAGCAAAAAATATTCAGTTTTTAATAGGATTATAGCTGTTATACTGAGGAACCACATATCTCCCCAGTATTCCACAACATTGAGTATGATTACAAATGGAAAAATATACAAAAAACTTCCACCAATGGCAAAGTGCTGTGAATTGGAATGTGTTCCAGGCCTACACATCTACCAATGCTCTTGTGGCTAAATCGGCAAATCCCAACAGCATTGCTGCAAAGCCTTCCGAGAAGAGTGAAGGTTATTACAACAACAGAGGGGATGTTTATTAGGTTTGAAGGATGTACAGTACTGCTGTGTTTTCATTCCAGTATGAGCCAACAGAGCCTTCATGGCCTTAAACTGTAGAATCAGAGAACTTCACTGGAATCATTAAGAGAAAAATGTTTAGAGTCAAATAGTGATTTCTGTATCACTCTTTCTCCATCTTCACTCAACTCCTTTACAGCAGATTTCAGCAGGAAGTATGAAGCCACAAAGGAAATTCCACCTGCAATGACAGAGCCCAGAATTGGGACTTTGTTCTCCAGATAATTAGCCATCAGTTGATGTCCTGTAGCTACATGTTTTAGCAAGTCTTCCACTTCCTGTGCTGACAGCCCTTTACCAAAGGTGGACCTTACTTCACTCTGAAGCTTTCTTGAAAGTCTCCATGAGTTTGGGAACAATAGGATTGTGAGTGGCACCCCTCGTGACACTGCTTAAGGACGCCACGATTGCTTTCTTCCTCACATCCTGAGCTAGTGCCTCCCTTTTGCTTTGTATTAAAGATGAACCCAGGTTGGGTAGTGACAAGAGCAGGGCATGCCGCTTATGTCCCTCCAGCTCCTCTAGCAAGGTCATCTGGAGTGCAGGGAAGTCATAGCACTGTGGGTGAAAGCAGGAGAGTAGGAAAACCCGTGGTTGTTCCACCTGACCATTTCTCAGATTTTTTTCACAGTCTACACGGAGAAGGTTCAAGACATCACTCCTGCGCCTAGCATTTGCCTCCAAATCTCGATCCACTTTGTTCCTGATAAAATAAAACTTCTTTTGAGCTTGCATTATACATTTAGCCAGTGCAGAATGGTACTCTTGAAACCTGTCAGATGTGACAATGATGCAAAAGTCATATTTCAGGAGGCCAACATCCTCTAAGTAGGTTCTAGGATGAAAAGAGGGAGTCCCAATCCTTGGCAGGTCCCATATCAAGACATTACTACATTATTACTGTAGCAGTAGGATGTGAGTATACTAAGGCCTTCTGAGTGGTTTCTGTTACACCTGTCTGTGCTGCTTCAGGTTCCTCATCAGAAATCACAAGAATGCACCTGACTCTCCTGTAATAGCAAAGTTCAGAGTCACAGATTTCATCTGTGTAAGCATGCCTTCCACTTGTGCCACAACATCAGTGGCCACGCGGGAGTGCAGAACGCTGGTCATCTCATTCACCTCTGCTTCACTTATTCCAAACTCGGAAGCCATGATAATGCTGAATGGATAACTGTGTGCCAAATAACAAAAAAGAAATAAAATGAAACCACACTGGGAACAAAATAGTTTAAAAACAGACATCACACTGTGACAACAGATTACCTCACAAGCATTTTACAAAATCTATATTTTTGTTTCTCACCCAGTAAATAGCTAATTATATCATCAAAACAGAATTGAACAGTGGTATCTTTATAAAAATAGTATTATTAGTGTTAAATTCAATGTTTTTTGTCATATTTCCAAAATGATCCCTTCTCCAAGTATGGAAAAGGTCCGGGATATAAAAGGATTTGAAATCATGGTCCATTCTAACATATTAACTTGTTGACAAAGATTTAGTAAATTAAAATAAATTAAAATATTAAAGAGATTTATATTAATTTAGTAAATACTATTTTAGTAGCTAAAAATATTTCCAATCCAACTATCTAGTCATTCAAAGAAATTCACAGGCTAAACTGGTTTCCTGATAGAAATTCTTCATCATCTTTTATTTCTTCACTAAATTTATATTTTATTTTTAATTGCCTTGTATTGTTTTCTTAACAATTAACTTGTCTATGATGTTGAATTATTTAGCAATAATAAACTGTTTTTCTACCAGCCTTTCCCTATGGACAAATATTGCCTGCCAGTTTTATCAGATCAGCCTGTTTTGCTGCTACTAACAGCAATGAAAACCCCAGATTAGTTTTTACGTTCCTTTTTACACATCTTTTTTCTTTCTTTATGTATGTATAGTTACCTACTTTTTCCTTCTTAAAACCTTCTTAGTTTCAATGTCATGTTACTCAAAGATCAAACAGACATATTGTGTAAAAAATACTTTATATAGGAACTAGTAAAAAGGTAGTTTAATCTTACCTTTACAAAGGAGAATAAATACTACAAAATGTTTCCCTCAGAAATGACGTGAGTAAAGCAGACAAGTGCTAACTCCACCCAAGGTTTACTGAGACTACGCATATGTTAAGGTTCACTGCTCTCTCTCTGTCAAAGATATATATAATGAATAATATGTATATAATGAAACATAATAACCCTATAAAAAATACAGTAGACTATATTTTTAATAAATATAAACATGCAATATTTTAAGTAATGTAATGTGAATAAAAGAAATATAATATAACTAATATAGAGAGAAAAATCAATACCTAACCTATGAAACTTGGGTTCTACAGCATAAACATAAGAGTGTGTGGCGTTTACTTCAATCATCCAAAAGGGGGACACATCAGCCCATATATTGCAAATGTGCAGCCGCATTAGGTAATAAAATTTCAACATGCTACTATGGTACTGATAACAGAGGTACTGATAGATTTAGCAAGACATATATTTGTTAAATATGTGTAACTCTGCATCAAAATTTTTTTAAATTAGTTTTTTATTTATTGCCCTTTATTTTCTTCATGTACCGTTTATTTTCGATATGCTTACATGCATTGTTTAAAACTGAAGTCGCTCTGGCAAAACTCTTCACAGTCTCTCTTTTCATTGCTTCTACACAAAATGCATTGAATGACCATGTCTTGTGAAATCCATGAACTCTTTTCTCATTCATACTTCACCACTTGCAAAACATGAGATATTTGCAGCACATTTTTCAAAAGGTAAAACACTTCATTTATGTAATGAATGTTGTTAGTGATTTTAGGTCAGTGTGTTATGAGTGACAGTGTTTGCTTGCTGAGTGAGAATTGCCACCAGTGCTTTGGTCCAACAAGCTTACTTTGAGACATGTATGGAGTTTTTTGGTGGCTTGTGTCAGTTTTGGAGATAAGTTTAACTATTTGGCCAAGATTCATGATGATGTACTCATTCACCAAGTTATATGTACACATGCATATATACTTTGTCATTGGATTTAACCACTAAAATATCTGAATACATTAAACTAATGTAATATATACTAAATATATTAATAATATTTTCAACCCTATAATGGACTGACATCCCATCCCCCACTTGACACCCTGCATTTCTGTGGGATGGAAATTAGGAATTAAGTCTATTTGTACATGTAGCATTGTTAAATGACAATGCTGCATGTAATGTGTGTGTGTGTGTGTGTGTGCATGAGAGAGAGAGAGAAAGAGAGAGAGAGAGAGAGAGAGAGAGAGAGAATGGATGGAGGAGGATGACTTGCCAGGAAGTTGAAGTGATAGATATCTCTAGTGATGACACACAAAAACACTCTCATGCATACATGCATGTTGAGATTTGGCTTCTTATGGGTGCTGATACTTAATAAATTGCACTTCAGTTTAATTGTTATGTCACTGGTTATATTACAGTTAATAAGGTGATCTTGGACAGAGATTGACTGCTACCTGTTCACTTAACCTCTTCACAGAGCTTTGAGAGAGGAACTGCAATTCAGTCAACCCCTATGCATCCTTATATGTCGTTTCCTTGGGTAAAAAGATTTGTTTGTTTCAGATCATGGACGAATTTTATCAGTATATACATAATCACACAAACACCAAGTTTTAAAACCTGGAATAAACAACCAAATGGACTGTTGCCATGTAAAGGAACATGAGAAAGCATAGTCCTCCATCATCTTACACTCTCCATAGCTAATGATGCTAATGATGAGGAATATTCTAAAACAGTTGGAAGATGAGCAAGAGGCTGATGGTGAGGAAGATGATGATGAAGATAGATAGATAGATAGATAGATAGATAGATAGATAGATAGATAGATAGATAGATAGATAGACAGATAGACAGATAGATAGATAGATAGATAGATAGATAGATAGATAGATAGATAGATAGATAGATAGATAGATAGATAGATAGATGGGGCGAATAGTCAGGAGAAGATTGGGGAATATCATGAACACTGTAAGGCAAAGGCACAAATCCAGGAGAAGGTTGGGGAATGTCAGGGGAATTAGGAGGTGAAGAAGAGTCAGAGGAAGAATCATCAGAGGAGATCTCAACAGGGACATCCTCAGTCTGGACGCCTTGAGAGGTGGCGCGTGTCCAATGCCAGTAGAAGGTCTGAGTGGACTGATCACAGGTTGTGGGGTGAAATTGGGTGCTCTGATCAAGACAGACGGTATCTCTCACGATGTGGTGAGCGAGGTAAGGAGACTCAGGAATAAAGGATTCAGATAGGTATTCCAGGAAACCAGTAAGTTCAATGGCCAGACAAGATAGCTGATACTGGCGATAGCGTCGCAGAGCACCCCTGGGACTTCTCCGGAAGATAGCGTGGCGGGCTGACTGAGCTAGGAAAAAAATGGGAAATGGGGAGAGATGAGTGAAGATGAGTGAAGGGCATATTGCGTGACTATGTAATCAGCAAAAGAGAGCGTGTACTAAGGCAAAAGGAACACAGTGGGGGAAGTAGGCCAGGTCACTGTGACATGACAGTGACAGGCAGGTAGTGGAGACAATAGCATTGGAATACCAGCAACTAACAGTGATGAAAAGAGAAAAGGGTATGAGGCAGCTTAATGGCACAGCTTATTTTAAAAATAGTAAATAAAACGTAGATCAAGTAAGTAGAGGGAAAAGTCATCATGACATAGAGGAAGAGAGCAAGGTACTTACACATTGTTGTGGAGGGCAACGCGCGAGGTCAGGATGAGCCGAGGAAGCACCTTGGAGAGGTGACGCTCAAATGAAGTCAATGAGGAAGTGGCGCTTATAAGTAAGAGCCAATTTTTTCTAAAATTGTTGACTTAGCCTAAAAATAAGGGGAACTGGAGAGGAGAAAAATTGACGTCATCAAGGGGAGGATGGTATTAATTTAGGGGCGGTATCGGGACAAATGCAAAAATAATGGGAACTGGGAAACGTATGTAAATTAAGGAAGGAGGGACTAAAGTAGCCATACACTGAATATAATGGGAAATTGCTGGAAATATTTAAATTAGAGAAAAGGAGGCGCCACGGGGCGCCTGGGGTATAAGTAGAGGGGACTTTTTCGGGGTTTTTTGAGACCAGCTGCTCTCTTCAGAAATGCATGTTGTTGCCTGCATGGCTGAATAAAGAAACCCGCTTCTTCTCATCTGTTGACTGAGATCTCTTTTATTTTGGCTAAGTTTTATAGTTTGTTGAGTTCATTGGGCAAGATTATGGAAAGCTAAGAGAAAAGATACAATCTAAAATTCCACCCTGTGATATGTCCACTCGGAGGGGGCTCTGAATTCCAACAGGGTGGTGATGACTGCTGCACAGTAGACCTGTAGTTTGGTTGCAAGTCGGATACCTCTGCACTCCCAGACATTGTGAAGTAATCTTCAAAATGCAGCACTAGCTTTGACTATCATGTTGTTGACTTCATCATCTCTTGATAGGGTGCTACCTAGATATGTGAACTTGTCCAGAACATTCAGGTTTGTGCCATGTACCTGTATCTTGGCTTTAGCGTATTCCTTTCCTGAGGCAGGCTAGTACAATACTTGATGGTTAAACCAAAGTTATCACAGGCTTGTAAAAAGCAGTCCATCTTGTGCTGCATGTCAGATACAGAACTGGTATTGAGAGCACAGTCATCAAGCTCTTGGACAGTGGTGGTCTTGACTTTTGTGACGGCATTAGGGTTATTGTTATGAAGTGTTTGGGGCATCCTTATTTGGCAATAATTTTCCAAATACCCTCCCTGCTGACAGTGTCAAAGGCTTTGGACAGGTCAACAAAGGTAGTGAACAGGTCCTGATTTTGTTCTTGGCACTTCTCCTGTAATTGTCTGGCAGCAAACTGGGATCCATACAATGGTTTTAGAGCATCATACAAGTGTTTGGAATCATGCGTGTCAGCGTAATTCTGAATCTCCGCCGCTTTGTTTGGTAGCCAGGTGTCTTGCATGTTACGAAGCTTTGTCTAGATGGCCTGATGCATGTTCGCAAAGGAAATGCTTTTTTGGCTGTAAAGGTGGAATCTTGTTGACAGGCAAGGTGCAGCTTGCTCTTCTCTGTGATAAGGTCACATCACGTATTTCCTGATCATTTTCATCAAACCAGTCTGTTGCCTTCTGAAGTTTGAGCCAAGTAGACCTAAGGATTTGGTATGTACAGCTTCCTTAAAGGCTTCCCAGTCAATGTCAATGCTTACTTGGCCAAACTAAAGGTCAGCTAGTTTGTTGCTGAGTAGATTGGTGAGATGGGTGGTAGAGTCATCAGACTTCAACTTATTGACATTGAGGTACTTCATGACCTTTTTTCCCTGGGGATGACGGCGGGTCTGGATGTGAAGTTTGACCTTGCTGATGACAAGTCTGTGGTCAGTCCAGCACTGCACATCATGCCTGTCTGCCTTCCTAGTGATGACATAATCAATGAGGTGCCAATGTTTGGATCTAGGTTGCATCCAGGTTGTTGGTGATAAGGAGATCATGAGTTGTACATGTACTAAGGAGCAACAATCCGTTGCTGTTACACTTGCCCACACCATTATTACCAATAACACCACTCCAGGTTTGGTGATCGTTACCAACCCTAACACAGAAGTCTCCAAGGATGAAGAGTTTATTTCCTTTGGGGATGTTTGAGATCAAACTGTCTAGTACTTGGTAGAATTTGTCCTTGGCATCATCAGTCATCTGGGCTGCTCATCGTGGGGGCTTATGCAATTATGATTGTTGCTTGTTTCTTCCCTACAGGTACTTGCATTGTCACGAGACAATTATTGATTCCTTTTGGCATACTTGTAAGATTACAGATCAGTTTGGTTTTGATCACAAATCCCACAGCAGTTTCTCTCCACTCATTGACACTGATGACTGCTAGTGGTGTCTCTGCCAGTGCTGCAATGTCTATGCTGTAGCATTCTAGTTCACAAGCCACTAAAGCTGTGCGCCTTTCCAGTTTGGTAGCTGCTGGATTGCCAAGGAAAGTATGCACATTCCACATTCCGAGAGTCAGTGTGGTCACCTTTTTCGTTCTGTTTATGTTTCAACTGCTAAAACCGGATCCCTGCTAGCTGCGGTAAGCTGGCCTGGTTGTGGAGAAGCAGGCAATGTTTAGGGCACCTTTTCTAGCCCTTTCCTCAGTCTACAGAGGTGAGAATTGTGATCCTGAAAAGGTCTGTTTAGTCACTCAGGGTGTTGGTGGGTTCCACCACTGCTTCGGCCAATAAAAGACAACCAGAGCCCTGAGTCACCTGTGTGCGGGTCTGTGGCTGCAGCTGCCAGTGTATCCACACCTGCTATGTCGTCACTCACCCATCACCACAGGACATTTTACAACAGATTGATGTCATGACTTGCGTGTGACTTAGTTTAAAGTTGGGACAACTTGTGCAGCATTATCTACACTCTCTCTTTCAGGATAATCTGAATCCAGTGGCAAGACAAAGTCGAGACTGCTGAAGATGATGAGTTGATCAGAGCACCCGGGAACCCATAACTAACGGCCAGAGCCCATGCAGCTGGGTAGGATTTCACTTGAGGAGCGGCAGAGTTGGAACTGGCTCAGGTTGTGCTTCTACTGTGGAGGATGATGACACACAGTGTTAGCCTGCCCTGAGCTTCCCACAACAACCAAGGTGGGGGACAATGACCTTCCTATATCACGCCCCTGTCTGGCAACATCAATAGAAATCCCACTAGAGAGAGTTGGTACAAGCATTCCCAGAGAAAAGGAGGATCTCAAGGAGAAAACAGGGCACTCAGAATGGAAAAGCAGATGCCCTGTCACGCTGTCACGACTCCACAAGCACCTCAGTGCACCCAGAATCTGTTCTCCCTTCATCCATCATCCTCGCGCCCATCTAGTGTGACTTGGTGGAGGAAATACAGAGAGCACACGCTACCGAGCCTCCCCCATCAGACTGCCCCCCCAACGAAACTCTATGTACCCCTGATGCTCTGATCATGAGTCCTACAGTGGGTGCATGAGGCTCCCAGCTCAGGGTTTCTGGTGGCTGTCAATGGTGCTGGATGCTGAAAATCACGTCAAGGCCTGCTCTGCTTGTGCCCAGTCAAGAACGAGTCGTCAGCTCCCTGCCGGATTGTTACATCCTCTGCCCATTCCCCAGCATCCATGGTCCCACATTGCGGTGGATTTCGTCACAGCCTTGCCCAGCTTGGGAGGTAATACCGCAATCCTGATGCGGGATCCTGAAGATGCAAAGTATCGTTCCCCGAACCTTACCAGGCCGTTTATTGTGGATTAGGCTCATGGATTCGCAACAAGCTGCATCGGGCTCGTCGTTACATTGACATTTTGAAGAGACAACAATTCCTAGCTCTCCAAATAAGATCTACTTGTACTGTTTACTGATAGAGATAGTCTTTGTTACAGATTTCTACACAGAAGTTCCTGTAAGAGTTTTTCTACATGGACAAGCCAAACATTCTTTAGGACTCTATATTTAATCTTTTTTCTAAGAGCATGTAGTCTGTGAAATTGTGTTAAAGTTAACAGAGTCTCTGTGAAAGCTGCAACATTAGAGATGCTAAAAATAAAAATACTTGTGCAATACTGCTTGATTGGCTAAGATATTATATCTGCTGAGAAATGCTCTTAATGCTGCATTTGTTTGAGTATTTATGTTTAGTTAGAACGGCATGATGTTTTTCCACTTCACTTATATAATCAGCACAGATGCACCTGTGCTGGTTTTTGTGGCCGTGATCTCATATTATTTTGACAGGTACAGGTGATTTAAATACTATGTTTCAACTTCAAAATCCCTTCAAAGTCTCATTCTTGTTGAGTTGAATTAGTTACTGAGAAAAACTTGAAGTTGTGAGCAAGACACATAACAGCAGACTCCACCCACTCTTACAGAACATAAAGGACATTCCTTTGCTCTGTGATCAGGTGGGTATGTGTGAGTCAGGCAAATATCTGCCAAAGGTGGAGGTTACTTCATTCTGAAGATTATTCAGGAAATCACATTGGAATTACCCTGCATTTATTATTATGAACCTAGCACAAGAGCTTAATCATGCCACTTCATCAGAGACATGCTATCCATAAAAGATGTGTCTGGTCTTAAACTATATAGCAAAATAATAAGAATGATAAGTATGCTGTGTACATGTTTTTGACTGAAATTCAATTTATGCCAAGTCATACCAAACTAAAAATCCTCCACCCAAGTAATTGCAACACTGATATCAATATTAGGTTTGGCAATGTTGGCCAAAGGTAGTTATGTAATAGTAATAATTCATTTTAGATGAAGTTCATAATGATCTTTATTTCCATTAGATGTTAATTATTGCTTTCATTCATTCATTCATTCATTCATTCGTTTATTCATTCATTTTCATTAAGCTCTTCATCCTGGTCAGGGTCACATTAGATCTGAAGCCTCTCCTGAGAATACTGGGCATAATGCAGATACACACTTTGAATGTATATTTCGTAGCCAAAGCAACTACCAGTATGTTTTTGGCTGGTGGGAGAAAAATGGAGAACCCAGAATACAACCATATGACCACAGTTTTTGGCAAAATAATTACTCATTTGCACACCTTTCGATGGGGCATGGGGCACCACAGTCTGAATAAAATTGCCAAAAATAGGGTGATGCAGGGAATATGACATACAGGGAATATGCTTTAATACAGTGTTAGTTAAGGGGTGTGCACACTTATGCAACCAGGTTATTGTAAGTTTTTTTCTTATTATTTCTTGATCCTGAAGGGGTAATTTTGGAAAACCAACAACTATAGGGCTGTAAGGCCATTTTTCCATGGCGTTAGCTTGTTGAAGCTCTACAGTATGTATAGTATGTATACCCAGTAATATATTTAGAAATGTGATCTTTTTTACATATATCACTGATGATACCATTGTCAAATCAGATGCAAACCATAGCATGGTGTTGCAGATGTGACACAACCCTTAGTAGCAATAATAAACTGTTTCCAGTTTACCTGCACTATACAGCTGACAAACACTCTCTACCAGTTCGATCAACTCACCCTGTTTTACTGCTATTTAATAGCAATGAAATCACCAGACTAGTTTATAGTTCCATTTTCTTAAAGTTTTTAAGTTCCTTTTTTGCTGATGGTTATGAGTTTCATTATGTCTTTATTTACTGCATTCATTCCATATTAAAAGCCTAGTTAGTTTCATTTAAATGTCACTTTGCTAAAAAAAATAAATAAATAAAAATAAATAAACAGATATACTGTTTGGGAATACTTTATATAGGAACTGGTAAAGCTTAATCTTACCTTTACAAAGGAGAATAAATACCACAGAAAGTGTCCTTCAGAGATATTGAGCTATATGCAGGCAAATATGGTGTTGTGAGTAACGCAGACACCGCAAATCTCCACCCTAGTTTAATGAGTCTAAATGAAAAAGTTCATTGCGCGCTCTCTCTCTCTCTCTCTCTCTCTCTCTCTCTCTCTCTCTCAGAGAAACCGAAACTGTCTCTCATAAGCGCCCTCGTCTGTTAAATAAATATTTATATAATTTGATTGAATAAGTTCTCGAGTCAGCGGCTCCGGTTCATTTCCCGGTAAGGAAACCAACCCAGTCACTGAGGGGTTAATTCAGTCAGGTTAACCAAGTCACTCTCAGTGAGTTAGGAGGGACTGCCTTCATCAGGAAAGGAATCCGGCATAAAACCTGTGCAAAAATCAAATATGTGAATCAATAATCCTCTGTAGCGACGCCGAACAGGAAGCAGACGAAGTACAACTAAATCTCAGCAGAGGATCTACTACAGAAGCTGTGATGGAAGCTGAATTTTGACACTCATAGTTTTCATAGCACCTTTCATAGTTAATATTGATAAACAATATATTGTGTAGAAAAGAAATGTCCACGCTAACAAGTCAGGCCTCCTAATGACATCACTGATGATGTCAGAGCTCTCGCTGTGTATTGCCTTGTATCCCTCCCTTCAGTTCCTCAGCTCCGCCTTCCTATCCTTTTGAGTAAGAGAGAAAGAATGGAAGGACTGGGAGAGAGAGATGGGAGTAGAAGAGTCAGGCAGGGGCCAGGACATAAAAATGTATGACATTTGTTTTGTTTATTAAATTAACTGTCATTAAATTAAATTGCCTGTCTCTCTTTCAGCTAAACTAATACTAACCTGCTTGAGCAGAGATGACCTTTAGGTAATTCAGAAACTTTACATGATTCATTACTCTTTTTTTTTGCTCTTAATATTTTTAATTTTTATGTCACATTTAGTTTTTCATATCTGAAATTTCTAGTATTTCATTCACATTAACTTTTTTTGTGTTTGCCAGATGTTTTTCCAGTCTAGATTTTTTGCTTCTGTATAAGTTTCATATGATGACTGACTTGAAATTCCAGCTTATTCTTTGGAGTGGGTCTAATGGAACTGTGTGATGAACATCAGTACCTCAGTTTAGAGACGCGTGATGGCTTATTACATTGCCTTTGTTGCTGTTTAATAAATGCATTGAGGCACTAGAGGGTGATGTGCATTGTGCCTATTGAGAACCTTGTCAAGCCATCTGATAATGAGAAATTAAACAAAATGAATAAAAATTTAAATTCAATTTCTAATAGCATTTTTTTGTGAAAAGATTTTATGATGGAGCTTGAACATCACACTGCTTTAATTGTTAGACTTTAATTGTTAGACTTCTGTTTGCAAAGCTTCCATGAGCACATTGTGGGAATCTTCAGCGAGCTCATTAAGGCAATGCTGCAGCATGATGTAAATAGTAGCAAAAGACAGTGATCCAGACATGAGAGATCCCACAACAGGAATAAAGCCCAGAAAGTATTCTGCTGCTGATTCTACAGCAAAAAGACTTGAACTTGTCAGCAACCTAATAACCAGATCTTTGGTTATTTCTACTTTTAGAGGAGACTTCATCACAGCTTTTAGCTGATCTACTGACTTCCCTGATCTCTCAGAAAGCCTCTGTAAGGAAGCTGGGTCCAAACTGAATGCATTGTAATATTTCTTAAGCTCTACCACCAAGATGGCCACATCTGCACTGATTGATGCAGCTGCATTTAAAACAGGTATCGGCACAGCGGCAACTGAGGCAGAGAGCAGAGCCAACTTCCATATGTTCCTCTGCAGTGCCTTCTTTTTCCTCTCATTGATCTCCAGAGTGATGTTTGGAAGGGCCAGGATCAGTACATCTCTCTTGTGCTGGGGAAGTTCCCTCTCCATGGTCTCCTCAAAACGGTTGAAATCATAGAAATTGAATTCGAAACAAGAGATGAGGAAGACAGTGGGAGACTTTAGACCAATCTCTTCTAGCCCTAAGATGAAAAGTTAAACACACAATTAAAAAACCTAACTATTTTTTAAAAACAATATATTTTTTTATATAATATTTTTTTCAAATGATTATTCATCATGACACTGATCTAAACGGAAAAAATAATCAAAATATTAGCGTTAATTTTTACATTTTAATCCCTAATTATCATATATGTGTAAAAAACTTTAAGTAATAATATTAAATGAGTTAAGAGCATAATATTTTTTCTAAAAGTAAACCTTTAATGCAGTTCTCTCTGATTTTCTTCAGTGTCTCTTCTTCATTAAATGTCTTCTTCCGTTTTTCAGCCTCAATGTTGCTGTCAATCTTTGAGCGAACAAAATAAAACTTCTTGTTCATATTTAATATCTCTTTTCCCAGATTGGCGTGGCATTCTCTGAAACGGTCTGATGCTATGATGATGAAAAAATCATAACGTTCAAATTGAACTTGTTTGAGATATTCATCAGCTTTGAATCTTGGGGTTCCAATGCCAGGGAGATCCCATAATTTGACATTTGGGAATTTGGGATGAGGATAAGCAGTCGGCTCTGTAGTGGTCTCTACAACACCAGTTTCTGCAGAGCCTTCATCTTCATCCCCTAAACCCCTGAAGACATTGATAAATGTGGACTTTCCAGATCCAGACTCTCCCGTTACAGCAATGTTCAGTTCCACGCGGTCTTGTTGTTCAAAGTAATCCTTAATCTTGTCAACAGCTGACGGCAGATCTTCATTGGCTAGTGACCTTTTAATTTCTTCAAAATCAGCAGCATCAATAATGTCAAACTCATCCATCTTTAAAACAAACACAATATATGAAACATATAAACAGGTGCACATGTGTTATAGCAACAAACAAAACTCAAGTGAAAAGATAATAGAACTGTTTTTGGGAAAAGAAACAACAATAACTAATTTGCACACCTTTTTGATGGAGCATGGGATAACTCAGTCTGATAAAAACATGATATCATTTGGGCATCATTTGAAAAGATATGTTTGGCACAAAAACAATACATCTTTTCACCCAATGAACACTATACACACGGCAAGCATGGTGGAAGTAACATCATTCTGTGGGACTCAGGCCCTGGTCAACAAAGGAATAGCTTCAGAAGAAAAAGATCATTGTTTTAAAATGGATCAATCAGAGACCAGATCTAGATCCTATCAAAGATTGGTGAGATAACTTTAAGATAGCTGTGCACAAGAGATCCTCTCACAATTTGGTGAATAGGGGACCTAAGCCAAAATGCGGGAAATTGTAACACAAAGTGCTTTAATAAAGTGTTAGTTAACGGGTGTGCACACTTATGCAACAAGGTTATTATAAGTTTTTTTTTCTTTTTCTTATTATTTCCTGATCCTGAAGGGTTCATTTTGGAAAAATATTGACAAAATCTAAGAGATGAAAACCCACAACCTTAGGGATATAAGGCTATTTTTCTATTATGCCATTGTCAAAGCACATGAAAACTATAGTGCAGTGTCGCAGGTGACACAACCCTTAGTAGCAATAATAAACTGTTTCCAGTTTACCTGCACTATCCAGCAGACAAAGACTCTCTTCCAGTTTGATCAGTTCACCCTGTTTTACTGCTTCTTAATAGCAATGAAATCACCAGACTAGTTTATAGTTACATTTTCCCCATTTAATTTTCTTTTTTGTTACAGAGATGTCCTGTTTGTCTTCTGTGTACTGATTTAATTGATCAAAGTTTTTAAGTTGCTTTTTGCTGAAGGTTATGAGTTTCATTATGTCTTTATTTACTGCATTAATTCCATATTAAAAGCCTAGTTAGTTTCATTTAAATGTCACTTTGCTAAACAGATATACTGTTTAGGAATACTTTATAAAGGAACTGGTAAAAATGTAGCTTAATCTTACCTTTACAAAGGAGAAATGTTGAGCTATGTACAGGCAAATATGGTGTTGTGAGTAACGCAGACACTGCAAACTCCACTTTAGTTTCCTGAGTCTAACTGGAAAAGTCTCTCTCTCTCTCTCTCTCTCTCTCTCTCTCTCTCTCTCTCTCTGCGCATGCGCGGCGGAGAAGCGAGTGCGGCGTGTAGAGCGCGTAAGAGAGGTTGGCGTTTCGCTAATTGTTTCGGCACTAATTGAATTTTTTTTTTCCGGTTAATATATCGGGAATATTTATATACTTATTGTGTATATATATTGTGTGTGTGTGTGTGTGCGTGTGCGCGCGCGTGTATATAGTGTGTGTGTGTGTGCGCGCGCGCGTGTGCAGGTGTGTGTGAGTAGCGTGTCGGAAAACCATGGCTATGGTGGATCCGACCGCGAGGCAGTTTGAGAGTTTAACTCGCCGGAATGTTGTTTAGCTGTCGGTAACGTGGTGGGGCATGATAACATTGTCTCTGCCTCGAGAATGAACAGTGCTTTTGTGGTTTTTATGAATAATGTTGAAAAAGTGAGAAAACTGATTCAGAATGGAATAATGGTTAATAATGAGACAATATTGGTTTCTCCCCTCAGTTCCCCAGCCAAGAAGGTTATGTTGTCCAATGTCCCCCCTTTTATTTCTGACGAGACTATCGGTAAAGAGCTGTCTCGGTACAGGCGAATGTCTCCCCCATTAAGAAAAGTGTTTTAAATGTGGTAAAACAGGGCACATTGTTTGGGCATGCCTTGAGAGGCAGAGTGACCCCGGTATTTCTGAGCAACCGGCTGGGGTCTTTTCCCCTGTGGCTACAGTTCGGCTGGCTGCTGAGAGCCCCAGAGCTGCTGCTGCACCAGACCTGAAAGAGAGTGAGACCCAAGCCCAGCCTGCAGCCTGGAAGCCCACTGGAGCTATGCCAGCCACGAAAAAGCCATGCATGGCCGAACCGGCTGCAGAAGAGCTCGGTTCAACCGGACCGGATCGATAATTTTAGAGTCTTTCACTTATTTATGGAATTGTTTTAAATCTGAGAAGGCAGCTTTTAGCTCACTTTAGCAGTGGTGGGATGTGACTAAAACACAAACCAAATTTTGCCAACAGTACACTTTAAATGTTGCAAGAGACATTGTTAGATCTCTGAAAGCTCTGGAGATATTTCTGTATTACCTTATTCTGTATATTAGATATTATTCTGTATTAAGTTTTTACCATGGACTTTTTATAATCTGGAACGTTTTTAAAAAACAAAACAAAGACTATTGAACAGTACACTGGCTGCTGGAGGAGCCTCTGGTGTACGGTGGGCAACTGGACATCTCCAGTATCTCCAGTGCAGATCCCTGCACTGTCCAGAACTCTCATCTCCTCGGGCATTGTGATGCTCCAGAAGCTGGTGAACATCACAAGGACAGACTTGTCGAGGGCAGAGGACCTGGCAGCGCATGTGGGACTGCGGTCCTTGCGTGTTGTCAGTCAGCTCCCACATCGCTGGAGATCTGCACTAACACCAGAGGAGCGTGTTCAGCTGATGGACTACCAACATACAAAGACTGGTCCTAGAGAGGACAGACCCTTTCCCCAATGTGTGTGGTGTTATAAGAAAGTTTTGTGCTCTGATGCAGATGGAAAACTTAGCTTTGTAACTTAAACTAATCATCACTTATGTTTAAACTAATTTATTGACATTATTTTCCTTGGTGTTCACCTGGAGGAGGACCTCACTTGGTCACTCAACACCAGCTCCATCACCAGGAAAGCCCAGCAGGGAGGCTCATCTTCCACCTCCCATCCTGACCACCTTCTACAGAGGGACCATCGAGAGCATCCTGAGCAGCTGCATCACTGCCTGGTTTGGGAATTGCACCGTCTCGGACCGCAAGACCTTTCAGCGTATAGTGAGGAGATCATCATTGGAGTCTCTCTTCCCTCTATCACAGACATTTACTCCACACGCTGCATCCGCAAAGCTAACAGCATTGTGGATGATCCCACACACCCCTCACACACACTCTTCACCCTTCTGCCATCCGGTAAGAGGTACCGATCTGATCTCAGAGGAGAACTGAATTGTGCTGGACACGAACACACACACATACATAACACACACGCACAAAAAAAAGAAGAACTGGACTGTGCTGGACATAGTCAGACACACACACACTAAATTGTCCTGTTTGCACGCACATGCCACTTTACATTTATATATATTTATATTAATCCTGTTTACGTGTCGCTTTAATATCCGCAATCACTGTATACACTGTTCTTTGCACATTGTCTTGTTCATTGCACAAAGTCGGCCTATATGTTGTTTGTCTGCACTGTCTTGTCTTGTCTTGTCTTGTCTCGTCTCGTCTTCCTGTGCACTTCTGTTGTATGTCTAGTTCTTAAATACTGCACATTAAGTATAGTTTAATTTTTTTAGTTTAATTTTAATTTTTAAATTATAGTTTAATTTTTTTTTATCTCTGTCATAGCTCTATGTTTGCCTGCGTCACTGTACTTTGCCTGTGTTATGTGTAGCACCTCTGGTCTAGGAGGAACGTTGTTTCACTTCACTGTGTACTGCATCTGCTATATATGGTTGAAGTGACAATAAAGCTACTTTGACTTTGACTTTTAATACGTATTTATTTATTTTTTTAAGTCACTCTGATTTCTATGATATGCGACTTGTGTAAAAAAAGCTTTGTAAATGTCAAAAGTCTCTCTCTCTCTCTCTCTCTCTCTCTCAATGAAACCGAAACTATCTCTGATAAGCGCTCTCGTCTGTTGAATAAATATTTACATAATTTGATTTAATAAGTTCTCATGTCAGCGGCTCCGGTTCATCAAACCAACCCAGAACCTGAGGATCTATTGATGAACAAGAGAAAATGTTCAGAGACAAGTTGTTGTCTTTACACCAGGCTGTTAGCTGTTGCACCTCCTCTCTGTATGCTGACTCGTTGTTCTTGCTGATGAGACCCACCACGGGCGTGTCATGGGCGAACTTGATGATGTGGTTCAAGCTGTGCATTGCTGCACAGTCGTGAGTCAGCAGAGTGAACAGCAGTTGGCTGAACAAACAGCCCTAAGGGGCCCCAGTGCTCAGTGTGCTGGTGCTGGAGATGCTGTTCCAGTTCCGGACTGACTGAGGTCTCCCAAGTCAGGAACCCCAAGATCCAGTTGCAGAGGGAGGTGTTCAGGCCTAGCAGGCTCAGCTTCTCAATCAGGTGCTGATGGATGATTTTACTGAATGCTGAACTAAAGTCTATGACCAGCATTCAAACGTGAGTCCTTATTGTCCAGGGGTGTGATGGACAGATGGAGGGTTGTGTTGATGACACAGGGTTTGTCATACCATATGGAGAAAATGAAAAGCAATTTTACAATAGTGTAATAATGAGTTAAACAGTAAACGGAAAGTATTAACAAACAGCACATTTAGGTTTTTATAGTTTTATAGCACCTTTCATAGTTACATTTAATAGTTACAATCACAATTAAAGGTCAAGTCAAGTCAAGAAGCTTTTATTGTCTTAAGACTATGAGTCTTCAGCACAGAGCAGTTTGCATTTTGTTTGTTTCTCAGTAGCATGAACATTTTTTTGACTTTAAAAATTCAAGAGACAAAAAAACACTAACTAAGGAACTAACTTGATGGAAGGAAAGCACTGCTATTGACAAAGGCTAAATAAAGATCTTCTATGGGAAAACTTCACCATATGCTTTATGTTTTACATTGTTAAACAGCAATATTTTTATTATCATATAAAATTATGTGGGGAATCCACCATAAAAGTCTCTCTTAATGATCTGAAGTGCATTGCAGCAAAAAATATTCAGTTTTTATTAGGATTATAGCTGTTATACTGAGGAACCACATATCTCCCCAGTATTCCACAACATTGAGTATGATTACAAATGGAAAAATATACAAAAAACTTCCACCAATGGCAAAGTGCTGTGAATTGGAATGTGTTCCAGGCCTACACATCTACCAATGCTCTTGTGGCTAAATCGGCAAATCCCAACAGCATTGCTGCAAAGCCTTCCGAGAAGAGTGAAGGTTATTACAACAACAGAGGGGATGTTTATTAGGTTTGAAAGATGTACAGTACTGCTGTGTTTTCATTCCAGTATGAGCCAACAGAGCCTTCATGGCCTTAAACTGTAGAATCAGAGAACTTCACTGGAATCATTAAGAGAAAAATGTTTAGAGTCAAATAGTGATTTCTGTATCACTCTTTCTCCATCTTCACTCAACTCCTTTACAGCAGATTTCAGCAGGACGTATGAAGCCACAAAGGAAATTCCACCTGCAATGACAGAGCCCAGAATTGGGACTTTGTTCTCCAGATAATTAGCCATCAGTTGATGTCCTGTAGCTACATGTTTTAGCAAGTCTTCCACTTCCTGTGCTGACAGCCCTTTACCAAAGGTGGACCTTACTTCACTCTGAAGTTTCTGCAGAAAATCACATGGAAGGAAATTGTTAGAATTCATGAAAGATTTGTGTTATTAGTAAAAGATGATTATGTGAGTAATGTTAAAAAGATGCAACTCGTCTTTAAGACAATTTGGCTTGGACATTTATTTAAAGCAGCTTCAAAACTAGACAGGATATTGGATATTTGAATTTGACTCACAAAGCAGTAGCCCAATGTCTTCGGTCACTACCACAACCTTATTTAAGCCTTGAAAAGTCAATGGCAAAATATAAAGAATGCTGAGAATACTATAACTGAACTAACATTTATTGCTGTGTTTGAGGTAAAATCAGTATCTGCAGGTTTCAGAATAACTGCCAGCCCAACACAAAAAAGGTATCTGTAACTACCTAAACCAATTCAGTAACTAAAAATGGAGATTTTTTTCTACACTTTTACATAGGATTCGTGTATATTTTTGATGTATGGATATTATTCACTCCATAATTCCCTTTTCCCTCCAGACACTGCAATATTGCAAAGTTTTGAATGAAGGTTTTATGTAGATTATAATAGGAAAATAAAAGAGTAGTGAGAAATTAAAAAGATACAATGTACTGTACCTCTTGTGAAATCCCTGTTATATTAGACAGTCGATGAAGAGATTTTGCATCTAGACAGAATGTCTGTTGATAATATTTTAAAGTCTCCATGAGTTTGGGAACAATGGGATTGTAAGTGGCACCCCTCGTGACACTGCTCAAGGATGCCACGATTGCTTTCTTCCACACATCCTGAGCTAGTGCCTCCCGTTTGCCTTGTATTAAAGATGCACTCAGGTTGGGTAGTGACAAGAGCAGGGCATGCCGCTTATGTCCCTCCAGCTCCTCCAGCAAGGTCATCTGGAGTGCAGGGAAGTCATAGCACTGTGGGTGAAAGCAGGAGAGTAGGAAAACCCGTGGTTGTTCCACCTGACCATTTCTCAGATTTTTTTCACAGTCTAAACGGAGAAGGTTCAAGACAGCATCGTCTGACAAACCTCTCTGACTCCTGCGCCGAGCATTTGCCTCCAAGTCTCGATCCACTTTGTTCCTGATGAAATAAAACTTCTTTTGAGCTTGCATTATGCATTTAGCCAGTGCAGAATGGTACTCTTGAAACCTGTCAGATGTGACAATAATGAAAAAGTCATATTTTAGGAGGCCAACATCCTCCAAGTAGGTTCTAGGATGAAAAGAGGGAGTCCCAATCCCTGGCAGGTCCCACAGCAAGACATTACTAGCAGTAGGATGTGAGTATACTAAGGCCTTCTGAGTGGTTTCTATTACACCTGTCTGTGCTGCTTCAGGTTCCTCATCAGAAATCCCAAGGAAAGCATTGATGAACGAAGACTTGCCTGCACCTGACTCTCCTGTAACAGCAATGTTCAGAGTCACAGAGTTCATCTGTGTAAGCATGCCTTCCACTTGTGCCACAACATCGGTGGCCACGCGGGAGTGCAGAACGCTGGTCATCTCATTCACCTCTGCTTCACTTATTCCAAACATGGATGCCATGATAATGCTGAATGGATAAAACTGTGTGCCAAATAACAAAAAAGAAATGAAATGAAACCACACTGGGAACAAAATGGTTTAAAAGCTGATATCACACTGTGACAACAGATTACCTCACAAGCATTTTACAAAATCTATATTTTTGTTTCTCACCTAAATAGCTAATTACATAATCAAAACAGAACTGAACATCGGTATCTTCATAAAAAAATAGTATTATAGTTTTTAGTGGGTTTTTTTTAATTACTATTATTATTATTATATTTCAATGTTTTTGTCATATTTCCAAAATGATCCCTTCTCTAAGTATGGAAAAGGTCCAGGATATAAAACGATTTGAAATCATAGTCCATTCTAACATATTAACCTCCAAAGTTAAGAAAGATGTTTATTAATTAGACTTTTTTAGTAGCTAAGGACATGTCCAATCCAACTATCCAGTCATTCAAAGAAACCCTTTTCTACAAGTCTAAGAGTGTAAACGTGCAGAAGATGAACAACACACAAAATTTGAATAGCATCAGCAAGCATATAGGACAATGGTGGTGGTACTGATTAAATACTGAATAATCATATATTTTGTTTTTCAGGTTTGTATTAGAGTATAAAATTGAAAGTAACTGATTAGATTTTGGACAACAATTACATCAAGAGCAGAACAATTATTGTCATGGACCTTGCGCTATGCTATCTGACTAACTCACAAATTCAACTTTCTGAAATGGACCTCCTTATTTCCAGCATCCTTAGACTAAGTCCACAGAGTGTCCAACAGAAGCTAGAAGTGCAGTGTTACCTAGCTGAATATCACATTCATTTGTTTGTTTGTGTTGCCTTAGTGTTTTCATGTTTAGGTGTGATAAGTAATATCATGAAGACTGTAGTAATCCCAAGCTACAAAATCCAGCCTGGTCTGACCAGCTAGCAGCTGCTAAAACAGGTTTCCTGATTTCTTTCTTTCTTTCTTTCTTTCTTTCTTTCTTTCTTTCAGGTTTCAAATTCTTTGTCATCTTTTATTTCTACACTAAAATGATCAATACTTGTTTAAAATTTTTTAATTACCTTGCTCTTTTGTTGCTTTCTTAACAGCTAAGATGTTGTATTAGTTAGCAATAATAAACTGTTTCCATCTACCAGCCCTTCCCTATGGACAAATATGGCCTACAAGTTTGATCAGTTCAGCCAGTTTTGCTGCTACACATCTTTTTTCTTTGTCATCTCTTTTGTTTCTCTTTTGTACAGTATATGTAGTTACTTCCTTCTAAAACCTTGTTAGTTTCATTTTAATTCAGTGTCATGTTACTCAAAAATCAAACAGACATATTGTGTAGAAATACTTTATATAGGAACTGGTAAAAAAGGTAGTTTAATCTTACCTTTACAAAGGAGAGTAAATACCACAAAATCTGTCCCTCAGAAATGCTCCAATACACCGACAGGTAAATATGATGTGAGTAAAGCAGACAAGTGCTAACTCCACCCAGGGTTTCTCTCTCTCTTGCTCTCTCTCTCTCACTCTCTCTCTCTCTCTATCTCTGTGTGTGTGTGTGTGTGTGAGAGAGAGAGAGAGAGAGAGAGAGAGAGAGAAACCGAAACTATGCTGAGCAGCAAAATGGCAGTTTTGCTTTTTTTGTATCCTGTGAAACTCCCTAATTGTGTCTTATCTTGTGTCATAAACTTGTTGTGTGTCTTTAATAATAATTCTGTGGTGTTATTGTCATCCAGAGTGCCCTCACATGTTGACGGTCTGTCATAAAGTTTTGTTTGCTGATTGTGTAGTGATTATGTAGATGATGTTGCTGCATAAAATGTGCAACTAACAGTACTATAATACATTATATAACTGGATTATATGACAACATAACAAATATTGTTCAAAGTAACTGAACATTTGTATTATGCAGCAAATTACAAGGTTCAAAGCTGAAGGTTCTTTTTCTGCCACGTACAATGTAATGTAATGTAAATGCTTTCCTTATTTCCACATTGCAAGAACAAGAACAAAAAAACTGAGTTAACTAAGTTAAACTAAACTAAGACATAAACACACGTAATAAAATGTATATAAATATATAATAATAAAAAACAATATGCATATGTAATACTGTCAAGAGTTACTAGGACAGTTCCTTGTCAGACCACCAGGGGGTCCTAGCAAGTGGTTTAAGTTATATATCTCTGTTATTCCCGCGTGGGCGATGCCACGCCCTTTCCTAAAGAGTTTTCCCACGTTCTCACCTCTCCCTTGTTTCCCCTTGATATGCTGCTCTATATATGTCTGTCCTCGTATGCCGTAATTAAGGCCGGACGTTGGGTTATTCAGATTTTTATGGCAGGGTCCTGTTTTGTTTAGGTTATCTAAGTTTCCATGTGTTTCTGTTAAGTTTAATGTAAATTGTGTTTGTCTTTGTTTTGTTAAAGAAAAGCAGTACAGAGCTCCCTGCGCTCGGGTTTGCTCTGCTATTACGGGCGATCGAGCTTGCGGCGGAGATTCAGGTTCGAGCCCCGCCATCGACGGCTTCCGTCCCCGTTCGTTAAAAATAGTTTATGTAAGAAAATGTAATATGAATAAAAGAAATATAATATATCTAAAATAAAGAGTAAAATCAATACCTAGACCACGAAACTTGGGCTCTGTAACATTAACATAAGAGTTTACTTCGATCGTCCAGAAGGGGGAAGCATCAGCCCATATGTTAGACTGTTGCAAACGTGCAGCCACATGTGGTAATATGATTTCAACATGCTACTATTGTACTGATAACAGAGGTACAGTGACACTGATAGATTTAGCAAAACTTATTTTTGTTAAATATGTGCAACTCTGCATCAAAATGTTTTAAAGTTAGTTTTTTATTTGCTACTCTGTATTTTCTTCATGTACTGTTTATTGTGTTTAAAACTGAAGTCACTCTGGCAAAACTGTCAGAAAAAGAGAAGTTCAAACTCTTAATCACTTTTCATTGCTTCTACACAAAATGCATTGAATGACCATATCTTGTGAAATCCATGAACTGTTTTTGTCATTCATACTCCACCACTTGCAGAACATTAGATATTTGCAGGACATATTGTTCAAAATGCTCCCTGCTGTTAGTGATATTAGGTCAGTGTGTTATGAGTGACAGTGTATGCTTGCTGAGTGAGAATTGCCAACAAACCTACTTCTATGCTTGTATACTAGACATGTATGAAGTGTTTTGGTGGCTTGTGTCAGTTTTGGAAATAAGATTAACTGTTTGGCCAAGATTCATGAACATGTACCCATTCACCAAGTTATACGGTATACACTGACCAGGCATAACATTATGACCACCTTCCTAATTCCTAATATTCTGTTGGCCCCCCCTTTTGCTGCCAAAACAGCCATGACCCGTCATGCAAAGGTGTATTCTGACACCTTTCTATCAGAACCAGTATTAACTTCTTCAGCAATTTAAGCAACAGTATCTTGTCTGTTGGATCGGACCACACGGGTCAGCCTTCACTCCCCAAATGCATCAGTGAGCCTTGGCCATGAACCTGTCGCTGGTTCACCACTGTTACTTCCTTGGACCACTTTTGATAGATACTGACCACTGCTGACCTGGAACACCCCACAAGAGCTGCAGTTTTGGAGATGCTCTGATTCAGTCATCTAGCCATCACAATTTGGCCCTTGTCAAACTCACTCAAATCTTTACCCTTGTCCATTTTTCCTGTTTCTAACACATTCACTTTGATGACAAATTGTTCACCTGCTGCCTAATATATCCCACCCACTAACAGGTGCCACGATGAGGAGATAATCAGTGTTATTCACGTCACCTGTCAGTGCTCATAATGTTATGCCTGATCAGTGTATGTATTCAGTTTTATGTATATACTTTGTCATTGGACTTAATAATATCTGAATCTATTAAACTAATATAGTGTATACTAAATACATAAATGTTTCCAACCCTAGAACAGACTGACATCCCATTCATGGTTTATTCCCCACTTGACACCCTGCATTTCTGGGATACCCTCTGGATCCACTGCACCCCGAAGTACAATAGCTTAATCTTTAACAGGAATTAATTGTTTAAATATTGTTTAAATTAAATCGTTCCATAAGGGCATCACACTGGCACAGCGGGTAGCACTGCAATCTCACAAGTCTAGGGTCCCTGACCTAGATAAAGCAGTTACTGAATATGAATGTTTGAATGATTTTTCCATAGCAGGAACTGTACAAGAAGTTCTGTAATTGGGCAACACTTTCCTGTCTTAGTCATATTCATTTCATTCTTTAACAGATTTTCATGAACTGTCATCCCAGCTGAGTTGGAAGTTAGGAATTAAGATGTAAATTTAGCATGGTTAAGTGACGACAATGCATGTAGTATATGTGTGTGTGTGTGTGTGTGTGAGTATGAATGAGGTGAGGCTTGTAGTGGTGATGAGTCATATGATAGTGCGGATGACTTGACAGGAAGTTAAAGTGATAGAGAACTCTACTGATGACACATAGTCATGCACACATGCATGTTAAGATTTGGCTTCTTATGGGTGGTGATACTTAATAAATTGCACTTCAGTTAAATTTTTATGGCAGTGGTTATATTACAGTTAATAAGGTGTGCTGCAGTATATTGTCAGTGTTGTCAGTACAGTCCTCACAGACAGAGATTGACTGCTACTCCTATCTGTTCACTTAATCTGTGCAAGAGCTGCGAGAGTGGAACTGCAATTCAGTTAGCCCCTATGCATCCTTATATGTCGTTTCCTTGGGTAAAAAAAGTTTGTTTGTTTCAGTTCATGGACATATTTTATCAAGCGAGAGTTCACATCTGGAAACCTACGGTACACATACACCAAGCCTTAAAACCTGGAATAAACAACAAAATGCACTGTTTTCACACAATGAAGTCAATACCGTACCTTGGTGGAAGGTTGATACCTGTGGCCATGTGAAGGAACATAGGAAAGCATATTCCTCCTTCGTACTATATTACTTAACAATCTGTTGCATGCTGTTTTTGTCAGTTACAGAACTGGGAGTTAAATGTTTGCACAACACATTATGATAGGCTTTAGTGTGCAATATTGCGCTGTATTGTTGGATATCAACAAAATGAAACATTTCAGGAAACAATTAGTATTTACATACTAGTTATGATAATAGATCATTAAAAAAATGCTTCTAATGATTGTGAGTTCATATGGACATCATGCAGAAAGATATAAAATGTTTTGTATTCCATGTTATTATTGAAGCACTTATAATCACAAACTATAACCTGACCTCTCTGAGATCTCTCTAGATTATTAAAGAGGTCACATGGCAAGATTACAGATGGTTATAGCGCCGTGATTCTGTCGGTTAACTTATTCTGGTCAAACCAGTCTGAGAGTGACTTTTCCTAACGGCATTATCCAAGTACTTCACACTGACTTGCTCAGAGCATAACACAAGCCTTTAAACTTGAAGGTTCTTCTTAACTCATAGCCCTAAGCAAAGCCACAAAAAAGACAAAACATGTTTAAAAATTCCCATGAAATTCCCCCGGGGTGCACACAGTGCCTTTACAGAGCACTGATGTGCCCTACAAATGGAGTTCAGGCTCACATTGTGTTGTGCTCTGGCTTTTAGGTTAGCATTTGGTTTCATTACAAATAGTAGTCACAACTAATACTGGTAATAAGTGGAACGTCAAAAAGGAAAACAAAGTAGAAATCATGCATTAATCTGAAATTGTCCATTCCATCATTGCCATCATTATCATACAGAAATACTTCTTTCCATAAATGCATTAATATTTTTGTTTGATTTACCAGGAAACATTGTAATTGATTATGTAACCTCAGGAAATAATCAATTATAATCTAAACAATGAATGCTATTTGCCATTATAGTGCATGTGTAATAAAAGAGACAAAGGGTGGTAATATAAGACGTAAGTTTGTTGTCTGTTTTGACTTATTTTTCCACACTACTTTTTAGGATATTTGCAAAAAAATCCCTCCCACCATTCTATGCTTGAATGCTGTTTAGCATTTTGAATGTGTGAGTTTTATTTTGGTGTTTACTTGCTCTGTGATTAGTGTGTTAATTGCAGCACAGTGTGTCTGAGAGGCATAATAATTATGCATGCTGCTGGGCATCTACAAGCACATTGCTGAAGCTGCAGAGAGAGTGATGAATGGGGAAATGGATGCATATAGGTGTAGGTGATTTAGATAACACTACATGCTGTAAAGGGAAGACACAAGAGACGTAAGACACAAGAGATTTTGATGGTCTCTGATAGCAATGGACTTTTTTCTTTCTAATGCTTTTTATGGCAAAGATCAGCATATTCTGCAGAGGTCAGTGATCCTCTCCACTGGGAAGACACAGCAGACAAGACCCTTTTTAATTTGTTTCTCATTTGTGCTTAAAGTCTTGTTGTAAAGAGATACTCCAAATTTAAACCTATTTATATGTTTATTATATTTACATTTATAGTATATGGCTTTTATAGTATAAGTCCTTTTATAACGAGTAACTGTTAAGGCTTTTTTCCATATCACCACTTTAATTGGAACACCTGTACACCTGCACATTTAGGCAGTTATTCATCATTTGCCACTAGCACAATGAAAGAAAGCATGCAGGTCATGAGCTTCAGTTAATGTTCACATCAAACATCAGAATGAGGAAACCGCTGGATGGTTGGTGCCAGATGGGCTTGCTTGTGTACTTCAGTGTCTGAGTGGGTGTACAGGGGTCCCTACTATGCATATATAAAACATACTTGAAACACAACATTAACTATCTTATTTCAATATATTTTGTGACAGTACCAGTAGCATTATTATTGATAGTATAACATGCTGACGTGTTTCCAGGTTAATTTCAATTAAGTGCCAGCCACAATCCATTTTGCTGTACTGCCCATACTGCCCTGTGCTCTATATAGCACAGTCTAGATACACTCTAGATATTAAATGGTGAGTAAGGTGAGTGTGTAACAGAGCTATTTCAAACACAGCACATGATCCTACAACCTGTTGTCCTCTTTCCACTTTCCCTCTATAAATTCCAACACACATACTGACATTCCTGTCTCTGTTCTTTCAGGTCTTTTATCCCCCTACCCTTCCCCCTGTTCTTCTGATGTTTTTTTCCCCACCACAATCCTGTGGTCACTCAGTGTGAACACTAGAGACACAACTCCTCCTTTTTCTGTGTGTGTGTGTGTGTGTGTTGAAGTCTCAGTGTTCTTAGTGGAATGTGGTTTTGTCTAGCTTCCATTCATCTAACCATGACCCTTCACCTCTCGAAGCCCAAAATACTCTAACCCAGGGAGACACTGGAATACACACACACACACACACACACAAACACACAAACATTGAAACTGTCAGCAACATGCCCTGTAGAGGAGTGTAAAGTTTTTTCAGGATTTATTTCAGTTTTTGCCACATATTTCATGGCCATTCATTTTCAATGGACAATTGCACAAAATACATTTGGGACTGTGGGAAGGCAGTGAGTCAAAAACGTTCAGCTGGTTTCAACTTTATGTAAATTAGATATGGTCTGGTGCTGACCAGAACTCAGTATACAAGTTACTAAACCACAGTATTGGTCTGCATTGCTAGTTGTACCATATGTTGCTGCACAATTTCTTCATAGCTGCATCTCAGTTTGATGCATGTCAGACTCATATATCGTATGACTACAAATTGACTAAATATATAAATTGACTAAATAATATAGATACTGCAGGAAGTTTCCCTTCTGTTGGTGCACTTGCCAAGTTGAAAGCAATAAATGCCTAAACAGCATTGAAAGATTCTATATTTAAAATGCTTTAATGGTTTCAAGATCTAAAGGTGTGTTTCATAAACATTGCTGTAGACTGACACGCCTCTTTGTAGGTGACACTGAGCAACAAAATTCAAATTTGCTCAGTTAGCACATCTCATTAATATGGGTGAGTTGGTGGCACACTAGCTTTACTATCTCACAGCTCCAGGGTCCGCAATTCAATTCTGTGCTTGGGTAATTGTCTGTTTTATATGTTCCCCCTCTTATCTATGTGGATTTCCTCCCAAGCACAGGCTAGTCTAAACTGACAAGTGTTCATGAGTATGCATAGCAGTGTACATGATGCCCTTTGATGGACTCACATCCCGTCCAGGGTGTATTCCTTCCCAGAGTAATGTCTAAACCAGTATAGGGTCAGAATCCACTGCAACTAGACCAGGATAAAACACTTAATGAAGGTAAATGAAACTTATTAATACCAGTAATACCAGGACCAGTACTAATATAATATAATAGTTCTTTGTCTATATATATATATATATATATATATATATATATATATATATATATATATATATATATATATATATATATATATATATATATATATATATGGATGATCCTGAAATGTGGCAAGAAGACACATTTGTGTGTGTGTGTGTGTGTGTGAGTAAATGTCTGTACCTCACAGGGACATGACAGTCTGAGCTCTAAGAGGTAGCTTAGCACTGCCCTCCTCTCTTTGTCATTTCTTTCTCTTTCTCTCTTCAGAGAGCGCCTGCGGAGAAATCTCTGACATACACCAGAGAATAATACAATATTGTCCATTTTTCCTCTGTAACAATCCAGACCTTGAGATCTAGTTGCTTAGTCTTGGAGGTGGACCAAAACGACCTACGCTTTCACAAACAAGTCAAACAATGGTAGAACTATTCTGTTTCTTTGCTGTATTCAGACTGTACAATGGGGGTGGTTTGAACTCTTAATGCTGTGTCAGTGGTGCAGTTAAACTGTCTTGTATGGTTGTGGTATCAAAGTATCCAAGCATTCCAAAATCCCACAATGGGCATTAACAGTGTGGCATCACGTGTTTATTATCTTTATGGTGATTGATAACACAGGAAATGACTGGTATATGAGTTATTAAAGCTGCAGGAGTATTCAGAAAGAGTTAAGAAATTGGGAGATACCCAATATTACCTCTCACCTTGCATTTTAATCTTTCTTTTTCCCTGTACAACTATCACTGTCTGTTTATCATAGAGTGAAACTGTGTTCTTTCAATGTTTTTTTTTTAGAAGTGGCTTTGTCACTAATGAATCTATGCTCCGTTTTCAAAAAAGTTTGAAGCATGATGGCACTCCCTAGACATAGCAAACATGCCCACACTCTATTTCATATGAAATTTTGTGCAAATGAGCTCTAACCCTCTGTCTTCCACTGCCTAGAGAAATTTTGTTTCATGTACACTAAAAATTTTAACTTCTCTCCACACAGGAGACATCAGAGACATGCAGAGTTGTACTAAACGGTACCAGATGTTCCACTCATTGGGAACAGTGGAAGTCCAGAGCCAGACAGAACCCACTGACAATACAACAGTGTACACAAGCGGAACATTACACAACTTGCTAAGCCTAAATTTTACACCCCACTAACACAGAATGCCACAAAACCATATTTAGTGAAAACTTCTTATAGCGCTGTATTCATACTGATGGGAAAAACAACACCTCTTTTTGCACTCATAGGGTTTGTGTTTTTGGTGAGTGTGTGTGAACATGATTTTACAAAACACCAGGAGACCCCATAATGTTATGCATACATGACCGTTGTGAACTTGTGGGGGGGTTTCTCTGTGTGAAAACTGCTTTTACTTAAAAGAGACAGAACAGTTCCAGAACAATTCCAGTTTCTCTATCAGAGGGGTCTTAAGTGGAGCCCCTTGAGAAAACTACAGGTCCCTAATAACCAAAAAATTATTTATCCTTTTTGTAATACATAAAGCAATGAAAATACCTCATGAAGATAGAACTGAAATTCTATTTGTCAATAGGAGAAGGAGATGGTGAGAGAGAGAGAGAGAGAGAGAGAGAGAAATATGTTTATATTTCTTTTTAAAGATCAGGCCAATAACAGTGACAGCAGTTGTTGGTGTTGTCTTGTTTAAATGCATTCCGCACTAAATGAGCTTACCACGACTGTTAGATGTTTTTGTCACCACAAATATGCTCCTTCAAATAAAATGAAATAAAATAGGAACAAGACTGTGTGTGATTGTGTGTGTTTATATGTCTCATGAGGCATGCACAGGAAATGGGATTGGGTGTGGTGATAATGTAGGGTTTTAAGAAGCATAAAAAGTTCCAAATTCTCAAAGTTTCCAACACTGAAGGAGAAACAATAAGCTCTACTTCTTACAGAGCAGCTCATTATAACTTTAGGTGTACACACTGCAGCCTTCTCTAATATTAATTAACCCCTGTACCAGCACTGATCAGCATGTTCATATAATGTTTGTATTTCCTCCAGCTACCTAACTATACTAGGTCTGTGAATGGTTCAGTTGGAAATGCAACAGAGGTCTGCAGGTACAGCGTCTATGCTTAGGACATGGTATCAGTGAGCTCCTCTATGGAACACAGAAATAGGCTTTTCAAGCAAAATCCTGGATCGCATGAGAAAAGTTCACTCTGGATCACTATTTTGAGAAATCAATCAGCAATATTATCACTAAGTTATCACTAACATTAGCAAGCTAGCATGATGACTATTGTCCATTGGCTAGCTTTGCTAATCTATTCAATCTTTTCTTCTGTTATTGCTTTATTGCACTTTCCACTGAAAATATTGCATGAATGTTTGAAGTTCACTATAATTAAACAACACCAGCAGCCACTCAGTGCCATGTGAAGCTGTGCATGTTTTTTTTACTTTACACATCAAACATCCCGGTGTGGGAAATGATGTTTCATCTTGCAAATGACTACTTACAAGGCACCATAAATGCAGCACAGGGTCTGCTTTGAGACACTGTCTTGCTCCGGGCTATCTGAGCCTCCCAACACAGGCACTTTAATTTTTTTCTTTTACAAAATTCATATAAAACAATTATATAAATGGGAAATTTCTAACCATTTACACTAACAAAAAATCTGTATGCAGTGTGCATAAGGTAACTGACACAGTTTAACAAATGATTTTGCAATAACTTTATTAAAATATACAAATTAGGTAATATCTAAATCTTGGGTTGTTTAGAAGGGGAGCAGAGATTACTGTAAAGGAACCAGTGTGTCTTGTTCACATGTTCAGACTTGTCCAGAAGTTTCCAAAATGTTTTGTGCATGCTGTATGTGCACGCACAAACACACACACACACACACACACTTGCTTAGTCACACAAAGCTGTGCAGTGAAGCCACAGAGTACTATGAATTTAGACAGTTCAACAATGACAGATGCAATATGCTCAGACTTGCCTATAATGAGTCAAAAAACTTAAAGGGCGTAAATGAACATGTGGCTACAGCTGCCTAGAGGAATCATACACACACACACACACACAAAAACAGTGATACCATCAGAAATTGCTTTAAGATTCCTACTATAAATTTCCATGACTCAGGCCACTGCTTTGCCCCACTCCCTTTGTCTTGTGCTGCCGTCTCAGCCTCACTTCCTTTGTCCTCAAATAAACAAACTCACACTGCCAATCCATCGCAAATAAATAAATATCAGCCCTGGTCGGGTAACTTTACAATTGAATCTCTTTGAATGTGATATCCTAGATCTACCTAGAAAACATATTATTATCGTTGTTCCCTCTTTCATCCTCTCTGGTGTGTTACGTAAGAAAGATCCTGTTTGTGAATTCCAAACCCCATGGGCATGTGTACTTTGCTAACAATGGCTAACAAAATCAGAAAAACACTGACCAGTAAATTATGGAATTCCAGATGAACACATTATTTGTTGCTTGTTCTTGAGACTCTTTAGCTTGTCTTGTGGGAATAGCTATAAAAAGAGTGAATCATTTGTTTTGTTTCAAGTTGCAGCATCACTTCTTCACATCCAGGAGATTTCTGGATCATGCTAGGGAGTGCAGAGTGTGTGTAGTGGGACGACTGACCTAGGGAGGGCTAGGAACTCTACACATGGTAATCAGTTTAATTTCAGTAGAGGAATTGCTCATGATGTCATCCTCTGTAGATACAAAGTCAGACATGCCATAAAAATATATCAGTGTCCAAGAGGAACAGAAAATGCCACAGATGTTTTCACACTCAATTAAATTAAATAATATGAAACTCCTATGTCATGGCAGAGTGGTGTGATGCGGTGTTACCACCATGAAATTGATTATTTTCCAATAACAGCATGTCCAAAATTGTTTTATTTCTCTTACCACAACAACTTACATTAAATAAAGGGCAAAAAATGCAATTTTAGATGTTTAATGTCCTCTAAACTAATGCCTTACCTTGCCTTGCAGAAACACACTGTATAGTTTTACTATAGGAATGATTACATATTAGAATAAGCACATTAATTATTCCTATCAATTATGTTATAGTCATGACTACTGTCATCCACGCTGTTACAGAAACTTAATCAAAAACTTTTGATCTAATAATTCACAATGCTGTAGTGTGAATTTTTGTATAGACTACTGTATGCAAAGCCAACGATAAATCAAAAAGCCTCTTTTGTAAATCTCGTTGTAGACTTGAAGTAAGTTATCACAGTTTTGTAGGTATTTTCATTACCACTCCTAATTAGATCTGAACAAACTATTCAAAAGGCAAAACAACACCAGTTCTTATATGAATACAGAACCCCATTCATAATTGAATGCATTGTACAAAGGTTCTTTAAGACTGTGATTTTTTTTAGTCCTTTCTGTTCTTCTCTCCCTCTTTCCTTTCTTTCATTCCAGTCACACAGTAAGCACTAAGTGCTGGGTGCGTCAGTTACCTCCACCCTTCTGCTCCCACTCTACAATTAAAGTAAGTATAGCACTGCAGCTGTGTATATATGTGTGTTAACACAGAGTACCCTGCAGTGGGAGGTAGCACTACAGACACTGACGTGATGTAATATGGAGCCCTGGAGGTTTTGGTGGCACAGGATGATGATGTAAGAAATTGTTGTTAGAAAATAAGCAGGAAAAAGCATTGGGTTTTATGCACATTTAGTTGTTGTTTTATGTGTCTTGGGTGTGTGGGACCTGTTTATAATGTGTTTAATGTACACACACACACACACACACATGATAATATATCAGAATTTTATCTCACATTTGCAAATATTTACACCCAGATGTTACACTGCTTAAAACATGGCAGATAAAAAAGGGAACTGTGTCTTTTTATGTGTGCTTGTGCTTTGCTAAATGCAAATGAGTATAATTAATAGCATAAAAATTGCATACAAATAAAGGCTGTTGCAAAGTTGACATGATTACTGGATACCATAGCACATTTACATACATAAATAATTTGTTGCATGAAATAGCAAATGGTGGCATATAACACAAATTCTTTCATTTATATATAAAGAATGCCCTTTTTCTTATTTAGACACACACATATACTGTACATATGCTCATTTACAAACATTAAAATTAAGGATGCCATATGGCCTGAGTTTTGTGTAGATGCTCATGCCAAACAGAACATAGCATATAGCATATGTATGTCTGTTTTTGTGTGTACGTGTGATACATTTTCTGCTTAGATTTAAAAATACAAATGCTTTTATATTTGGGGCCCAGTGTCTCAATGAGTAGGATATTTTACTTACTAGAACTCTATTTTCAGTCTCTGCTGTCCTGTGGATTTTTTTTACATCCACGTTGTATTACTCAGACTAGCAATTCATTCATGTTGTGTACTACTTTTCTCACACTCATGTGCACATGCATGCACACTGATACTCATCTGCTCCTGGCTGAATTCTGGAATGAATGAAGGCTGGGCTTTAGTCATGCATCACGCTCATAACAAAAAACATACTGCTGGATTCCAGATTGCACAAGGCATGTAATAACACCTATTATCATCAAGTCTTCTAAGCAAACTTTTGTGTTGCTCTTTGCCTTTTTCATACTCTTTCTGCTTGTTTTGCGCTTCTTTCTTGAAGATTACAGAACACATTGTCTCGTTTTTAAAAATGGGGTTTTATGCCCAGAGGATATAGAGGAAGTTTGTGATCTTTTACTCTCTGAACTCTGAACAACAGCATATCGAAACTCAAACACAAATCCAACTAGGTCAAACATTAACTTTAGGTTTTTCTTTTAGTCCTGATGACATCATACTGAATGATGATCCCACTGAAAAATGTATTTTATTTTCAAATAATTTTATTTACACAACTTAATGTTATATATAAAACGTCTGTGTTGAAATTACCAACAACTGCAAAAGAATGTTTGTTTTCTCTTTTCAGTTAACTGTTTTGAAGAGTTTTCTTCAGGCTGATTCATTTTGGACGGGATTACTTCTGTATCCATCAGAAACATCCATCAGGGCTGGTCCCCCATTATATTCCAGATACAGAAATTAGCAGGAGAGTGCACATAACATTCAATTTTACATCAGTTTGCCACTTTCAGGGAGCACTATGCATGTAAAAACAAAACCACTGTGTAAGTTCCGCTCAGTCATTTCACCAGCTTTTTTTTAACAGTTGAATCATGTTGACAGTTCCTATAGTGAATTTAAAAAATCTTATTGTTTATACAGTTACTCTATATACACTAAATATCCTAAAGTTGGACATCCACATTCCCCTGTGAAAGTATTAGAATGACAAGGCCAGTTCTTTTGTTTTTGTTATGCAGCTGCATTGTTCCTAATTAAAAGCAATACAGTGATGATATACTGTTACCTATTGTACATTCCTGGCTTTCCTGTATATCAGAGCTCTATGGATTAGTGTTTACTCTGTGTGGTTCTGTGGAGTCTCAGACCTCTATCTGGCTGGCCTTACTGATAATTGCCACTGCTGATAACTGATGGAAGTTTTAAAAGCTAAGATCTAAACAGCAGCTGCATAACCCTGAATCATGTGGCAAACAATTTTCTCTGTCTAGAAAGCAAGTAGATATGTTCAGTGGCTGAATCCATTGTGTAAATGTGTGTCCATTGTGTTGTGTTTATCAATTTTTTCCTGTCTTTGCTGGTGCATGACAGGTTTATAACGCCGCTGCACAATACAGTGGAGATCAGGCCGAACAAACACATGTGATGAGTGAGCTCAGTAAGCCCTGGGAATAGCTACAGGGTTTGGCAAACAAGCGGCCTCTCTGGTTTTATTCATCATGTCCCTGTACTCTATCCACATACACTGGGTGTATAAATTTGAATGCTTTTGTGACATTTCTTCAAGGTGTGCATGCACTCCTCTTGCTCCTGTGCAGAACAGATATGTGTACTTTCTCAGGGTTGTGACCTGGAATTGTCTCATTTAGTTTGTTTATTTTTCATTAGTTCTTGTTTCCACCCCTCCTCCAACTCTCTACCCCTCCACCCCTCTCTTCCCTCAGGGTGTAGGCGTAATCTTTCACCATCTGTCCTGCAGAAATGTCTGGGGACAACAGCAGAGCAGCAGACCCTGGGTGAAGTAGAGCCATGTTTAGTGAAGTATGCATGTGTGTTTGGATGCAGTGTATTGGCCAAGGTGGGAATTAGCACTATGGGGTTTGTGTGAATGAAGTTTTCTTGTGCCTCATAACTCTGCTGTGGTTAACTCCCTATGACCTCGCTGTTATTTGCACAGGGATTCTGATAGGCATTAGCAGATGTTCTACTACTGTATTTTGCTTCTGTGATGATACCAGTTTACTTGACCTGGCTCTGCATGATGGAGCTATTGGGTGTCATAATCTGAATCATCGATTTGTACCTATATTACTGCATTTGCGGCTTACATTACTGTGTTTAGAATTTCCCTAACCAGTTACTGGATGAGGTATACAAAAGACTTTTATCTGTTATATAAATTGTCAAGCACCAGTTCTTTTCCATTGTAAATTTTATGGTAGTGAAAAAAGACATTACAATTTACATAGTTATTTGTGTATGATTACATTCTAATTCATTTAGATTCACAGCAACATATACATGTATAATTAATTTATTTAGTCAGTATTGATTCATTAATGGCCTTTATCAGTTTACATGTTCTCCTTCTAATGGTGTAGGCTGTGACCTCTAGGCTCCCTGAGCCTCAACCCTGTTCTGTACATCATTTTCAACACACAAATAATTAGATGTCCCTTGGGTCTGAATGTAGCAGGTCCTCTTTGAATAACTAAAGTAACTACTACAAGGAAAAATGCTTCATGCTATCTTTCTAAAGCTTATAGCTCCACACTGAAATAGAACTGCTCTCTGGGGTGTTTTCTACGACTGAGGGATAGAGAGAGCTCACACCTGTGCATTCTCAGCAAGATTAGCAAGAGCAGACTTCAGCAAAAAAATTTAAAGATTAACTTTGTGTACTGTATTGATGTTGTATACCACATATGTGTGTGTTCTAAAGGGATGAGTAAGGCCTGTGGTCACAGGACTGTTTTCTGCTTATTTATCTAAGATAAATACAATATAATATTTATATAAAAGACACCAATTAGTCACTTTTCTACAAATGGGGAAACAACATGGAGTCACATTTTGAAATTTTTAATAATTTCAACAATTCATAATTTGCACAATTCATATAAAGTTATGACAGTTAAGGTTATCGTTTGGAATTAGGGTCCATATACAGCTTTCATGCAAAATTAACTCCAACCACTCACTCAGGTCTGAGACAGGGTCGCATAAAGATGGAAATTACTAAGAATTACCACATTCAATTAGTATGAAAATATACAAAATATTTGGGCCATGCTCACCAACCACTTTATATGAAACATCCATACACCTGCTAATTCAATTCCAATCAACTAATCATGTGGCAGCAGTGCAATACTTAAAACCGTGCAGATATAGGTCAAGCACTTCATTTAAACAGGGTAAACCATGGTGCAAAAGAATAGTGTGAAAAACAAAAATTATCCAGTGAAAGGCAGTTCCATGAGTGGAAGCAGCTTGTTGATAAGAGGTCAGAGGACAATGGCCAGACTGTTTTGAACCAACAGGAAGGCTGTTACAACTATTACAATTGTGGTAAGCCATAGAGAATAACATCTCAGAACACATAACACGTCAAACCTTGAGGCAGACTAGCTTACAACAGAAGGCAACACTGGGTTCCACTACTGCCAGCTAAGAACATGAGTCTGAGGCCTTGGTGGGCACAAGATCACCAATATTGATTAGTTGAAGATTGAAAAAATGACATATGTTTTTCCAATCTTCAGCTGTTAATTTCAACCGTCTCTTCTTTCATCAAGGAGGTTGTTCTGCAAACAGGACTGCAGCTGAGTTGGCAGCGGATGTTTTTTATTTTATGTGCCATTCTGTGTGAATATCCCAGCAGTTTCTGAAACACTAAAACCAACCTGCCTGGCACCAAGCACCATGCTACAGTTAAAGTCACTGAGATCACGTTGTGAACATCACGGAAAGCTCTTCAACTGTATGTGCATAATTTTATGCATATCTCTCCTTCCTGATTCCATGATTAGCTGATAAGATATCTGCATGATTAGATAACACATGGGGTACACGTATTCCTATTAAAGTGGCCGGTAAGTGTGTACATTAGTACGCCATATGCTTAGATACTTAGTGCAACATGATCCCATGAAACACTGGTATGAAACTGAAGGAACATAGTGATCAAACATGTACTAATGCTTCAATGTATCCGGTTACATTAAGTATATTGTTTAAAATCAGCGGCGTTTGGCGCACTCTCCGAGAATCCAAGCCAGAAGATCACAGCCTGCTATTTTAGCATGACCTAAAAATGTCAAAAACTTTACTTCTATTTTTAAATAAATGGTGAAACGGGAAATTAAGTTTCTTCCAGTCCCTTGCTTTTTTCGCAGTTTTCCGAGCTTACACTGCTCCTGTACAGAAGGCGCCATGTCTCCCCAAAATCCGCGCTGCGCTGCTCCAGTCAGGACGAATGGAATGACAAGCAGCCGTGGACTCTACCACACTGCGCTATTTGGGGGAGGACTGAAGAGTGCTCACACGGTAGTGCTGATTTCTAATATGCTTAGAGAGAACAAAAACAGAACAGACTCACTATTTGAAGAATACAAACGGAAATATGGTCTAAGATTCCGTCCCGGTGTATCATTCTATATTTTGTCACCTTTCTCTGCGGACTTGGCACATTCCTCTCACCAGCTCCACATGTATCGTAACTTGTTACCTCTTCAGAGCTCACAGTGCCCTTCCTCAACCCCGATGCGTTACTGTTCTGCGTAAAGAAGAAGCGACAGTGTTTGGAGTGTTTTGGGCTCGCTTTGGATTTTAGCGGATAAATCACAGTTACGGAATTGGTTAGACCGTCGTAACAGAAGAAAGGGTGAGTTTAACATTGATATATAAATGTCCTTCTATCTTTTATACTCTTTGCTTCCATACTGTGCTGGTTGCAGTAAGAGGAGGAGGAGGAGGAGGAAGGGGGGCAGCCTGAGCGACGCTGGAGCAGTTGTTTCCCCACATCTGAACATTCAACGTGGCAATGTTTAGACTCCACTGCGCACAGGTTTATTTAAAGAGAATACATTGTTTGGCAACGATGAACTCTTTAGTTAAGTCAATCCGAGCATCTTCATGATGCAGTAACAAACCCAAGGCCAACTCTGCCTTCACGCCAATCCACGAGTGGGTTTGGACCGGATCAGTTAACCGACACTTTCCCGGCAAATGTGTCACCACATAAATGTGGCCTTTTCAGTTGGCAGACTTGTGCGTTTCTCGTGAAACCGAGTATACTGGTTTTGAACGTGCACTCAAAGTTGCATTGTTTGTGCCTGTTTGAGAAAACCAGTCTGTCTTCTCTTGGAAACGTGAGACGCGTCGTGTGCTGCCTCTCTCCACCTGCGCATCTACTTCACATCCGTTATCAAACTCCCAACTTCTTAATAGGATAAAATCAGGATATTCTTCTGCTACACTTCTCTCTCTCTCTCTCTCTCTCTCTCTCTCTCTCTAAATAGCTCGGATATTGACCTTTACATTGTTATTATTATTATGTTAATTTCCTGTTAAACACAGTTTCGTGAGCCATTCATAGCCGAACACGTTTATTCTCTAAATATTTTTTTATTCCATTCACATGACTCCTCTACTATTACATTGGCACACACAAACATTTTACGTCGTCGTACATCTTATACTGGGTGTTTACGGCTCATGATTCGTCTTTAGATGTAATCTCTCGGTTGTGTCTCGTCCTGTGCAGCCAATGGCTTCAGGCTTCAGGAATGTTCACCATTTCCTCCTAAAATCCCAGCACTTAACAAACAGCAAATCTCAACACTGCACTCTGAAGGCCCACATGTGTTTCATCTTGGTCATCTTTTTCTCGAGTGTTTTAACTAAAAACACATTGACATTTACATGTGGGCGAATTCTAAGAGTGCCAAAAAGCTTGTGTTTTTTTTTTTTTTTTTTTTTTTTTTAAAGAGGCTTGGTTGCCTGGGACCAGCTGTTTAACTTGCAGCTGTTTAATCAGTACATTTATTAGAATTAAACAGTGACATCCTCATCATGTCAACATCCTGGATTTCTTAAATTTTTGGCTTGGGGATTTTTTTTTTCTTAAAAGCTGACTGTCTTGTTGAACTCTTGATTTGTTTTGCTGGTTTGAGAACGTTGTTCTCAACATTAAATCAGGATATCCTGAATTTACCTTTACATCATGCAAATAAATTGCAAGATTTTTTTTCCATCAACATCTGTTGGGGATAGTGCTGATTGGGCTTGGATATGTAAGTTATTAGTTATGCATATGTTGTGCTTTAGTAGCCTGAGAGCGTTGTGAACTGTAACATGTGGAGGATTTCTGTCTCAGGGAGTGTGTTGTCTTTCTGTCTTTCTAGACACTGGATGAGTTGTGTGTAATTTTAGATTAACTGTATTGACTAAAGAAGATTATGTTGTGTCTGTCATGGAAGAAATAGCATGAACCTTTGCTCAGTGATTTAACCTTGACATTACATTGCTGTGTGCGTGTAGTGCCCCTTGACATGTTTGTGTGAGGGGGGGGTGTTGATTGTATGTATATTAGGTTACAAGTGAATTGCAGTTGTTGGTATGGCTAAAGTTCCATACATGGCTATAAGTCTGGTATATCCTATGTATGTTTATGTAAGTGGACGTGGTGCCATACGTTGCCTGAAATGGAGCTGGAATACCATATCTGTCCTACTGTGTGAAAGTTTTAGTAATGCTAGATGGTGTGTGTGTGTGTGTGTGTGTGTGTGCATGCAGTGTGATATCCACCTGTGTAAGAAACTATGCAGGAAGTGGGCCATTCCCTGTCCCTCCTCCTGTTTTCCTTTTTTTCCTCTGTTCCATTTTTTCAGCCACAGGATGTTTTTCTTTGTTGCACAGGCATTCTTTTGTGTCTTCAAAAAGGCTTTGTGTGTGTATAGGTTTAAGTATGTACATGTGAAAATGTACACGTCATGTGTATTATATGTTTGGTCATTATGCCTTATCCAACAAGGCATGTTAAACCCACCAGTGTTTAAAAGAAAACACATGCAGATTTGGACCAATCATGTGGCTTGTATGGGTGATGGGGGGATTTAAACCAACACAGGCTGTGTTTAGCTCAAATGAAGCGTAACAATTTGTTTTGTGACCGGTGTTTCAAAATGTGGTACTGTGGTGTGAGTCACTCTGATTTACTAGATTTTGGAGTTCACTACAAGAATGATTCAAAGTTTTTTCATACATAGTCCTAATGGTTGTCATAAGATTGATCATTTCCATCTTTAGAATGATTTTGAATTATCTTTGTTTAACTGAATGGCATATTATATGGCATTTATATTATACATTAGGCAGAAAGTAAGCAGCCTCTGTAGTAAGCACATAACACCTTCCATCTTTGTAAGCTGTATTATGTAGTTAAAGCTCACTGTAGTGTCTGATCTCTCAGGATCCATTAAAAAAAGAATCAGTGTATATCAGTGGCTAAATGATACTGTTTAAAATATTACATTTAACTTATGGCAGGATCCCTTCATCCAATAATCAATTTTGAGAAGAAGAAATAAGCATTTTAGTGTCTCCCTCGTGAGTGCAGTTAAATGCTACCCCTGCTAGAATTCACCTTGTTTTCCAGGCATGCAGAGTCACCTGTCTCAAATTAACTCTTACTTTAGACCTTCACTGTCACAAATTAATTCTTGCTATGTGATAGGTTAAGAGAGTAAATTTGGTTGGTGGGTTTAAGACTGGTGTTTAAGTTGCCACATTTGTTGTTGCTAATTGCATGTGTAGCATGTCTGAACCAAAAGCCAAACAGGATGTCTTATGATTGCTCAAGAAACAAGGAAGGCATGGCTGTTACTGCTATCCTGTTATCCTGGTGCATGACTGGAGAAACAACTCTAAAGCTTGTTAAACTGATTTAAAACCATGAAGCAAATAGTGCAAAGAAATACAGTATAAGCAAGGAAACAATTTAGAGCTGTATTGGTATGACGAGCTGTTTTATGATCAAATCATTTTTACCAGCAATTCCACACTTCAGGACAGAATTCCTGTGTACTGGCAAAGGTTTCTTACAATTACAAGAAAATCCACTGTTTGACAGTAAATTGGGATGGGCCATGTTATGCTGTGTAATTGGTGTAACGAAAAACTAGGCCACAATAGAAACAATGCTTTTCTTAGAATATTGAGGGCATCCTGACACAACCCCACTATTAGTCACAGTACTGTTTAACAGTTTGGATATTAACGTCTGTGTTTATACCTATTATGTAATTTTCCTCACTTTCACTGTCAAATAATTAGTTTTTGTAAATAGCTTTGTGTATCATGTATATGCATTATGGTGGCACTTTTAAGGCTAATAGCTGTATGAGGGTGTAATTTACCAGGAACAAAAAAGTGCTGCTTGAAGCTGGGCTGTCTCGTTTCTTTTTTAATTCCAGGGTATTTACAGTTGTATCTTTTTCATGGTGATAAGCTACGTGCTATAGTTGGAGTAGTCAAAAGCATGTCTAGTTTGTGTGTTTTGTGTGTGTAGATTTTGTGGGGGTGGCTAGGCTAGGGGGGACTCCTTGGCTACTTGGGAGGGGAACCACAGGGTGTCATTTATGGCTTGTTTGTTATATCAAAGCATGTTGGGACGTGTCGATTCAACATGCACGTTATTTCCATTTTTTTCCTCCTCCTTCTGTCTTCCTCTCACCCTCTCTCTCTTTGCCGTCTACTCCACATGGTTGCCAGATGTCTTAGTATTAAGTCACATGTTCATACTTGGCTGCTTTATTGTTAGTAGAAGAGCAGAGAGAGCTGTGACTAAAATGTCCCAAATAGGCAGTCTCATCTGTGGCACTGGTTTCTCTGTGTTCACTGTGGTTTGTTTTCTGTAGCATATTTTAGTCGAGCCTCTAACTGAAGATGTTATAACTCCTAAGAAAACAGGCAGAACTCAGGACAACATTCACATTGTTGACTGCATATTCAGTAATATTCATGTGGCTGTATACAGACCTGCAGTGATTAATGGTGTTTGTTTGTGGATCACTTAACCCAGGGTTTTTAAAATGAAGCCAGATCTAAATGAACTTTTATTAAATCCATGTCGACATAACCTGTGCACACTTTATTTAATGTGCTTAACTGCCCATTTTAAGGTGAATGTTCACGTCACATGTTTGTCTGAATTTGCATTTTACTCGCAGCAAATATTTGTCATTATAAGTTTCCACTAAAGATTTCTTGTTTTCTGTCAGACCTGAGACATAAATGTCACAAGTGTTTGTGAGCATGTGGTTATAAAAAAGCCAGTAAGGAATATAGATTGCAATCAGGTTTGTCTATTGAAAAGGGTACTAGGATAGGATACCAGGATAGGAACAAATAATAGTTTGTAGATTATATATGATTAATCAATACTTGTTTTATTTGATTAATTTATTCATTTTCAGCAATTGCTTCATGTTGGTCAAGGTCATTTAGACCTAATGCCTATCTTGTAAGTTTGAGGTGGGAAATTTATAATAAATTTATAATCTTAATTTATAATAGGAATGAGGCACAGAAGAGGGTCCTACACCATTCATATCAGATATGGAGAGACTGTAAATGATTGAATCATTACAGTGTAGAGGGAAGCTAAGCCAGCATGAATCCACGGATATACAACAAGCGGGACATAACCTCAAGAAATACAGCCACACCAGTAGCAGAATGAATATTAGGAATATTAGGAAGAGGTAAAACATCAATGACAGAAAGAACTCCAGGAGCCAGAGGTAATAAATACTGCAGTATTTATTTACAGTATTGGCTAATCATTTTTTACTGAGATCCTCAGTCATCAAGCAGCATGTCACCATTCAAGTTCAATTTATTTGAAGCATGATTGATGTTATAGCTTCACATTTTAAGAGAGTCTTTAGTGCAAGATCCATGTGTCTGCAAAGACCAGCCTAAATACTGATCAGTGTGAGATCAGTGTGGTGCATTCCTTGGTAGTTCCTTTATACATATGTAGTATCTCTCCTAAGTGATTTAATGTTTATGCTTAGCTCGCAACTTTGGTTCAAAAGCTGTTGATCCTAAACTGAGGAACCAGCGATAGGAGCTTGAGAGTGAGTCCATTTCATCCCCAAAGCAGCTTAAGACTACAGTTTTAAAGACGAAAACAGTGTGGGGGTTTGAATATTTTCATTGGAAACAGTTAAATATTATTTTTGGAAAAATATCACACTTTGGACCATCAGAATGATCAAGAGTTTTCGCAGTGGGCCTCTCCATTTTCCTTTATGTAGGCCAGCCAGTTTTTGCATGGATTCATTGATTATTTTTATTTATTTTCTTGTGAATGTGAAAATATGTTGCAGGATTTGAAACACTTTATTAGCAGATTCAGCAAAATGTAAAAAAATAAAAAACAAATGATGAGAACAGCAGCAATAAGAGAGCAGTTTTACTTTAAAAAAAAAAAAAGTCAACAAATCCTACAATTTCTATTGATATTTTTTCCAATCATTGTCTTGGTAAGATGGTCCTAGAATCTGGGACCCTCATATTTCATATGTATGAATATTCCTATATTCTATAAGTGCCACACTTTTGTCAGTTTTAGTAGCAATGGGAGCTCTATGTTGAGCTATAAAATGATTTATCAGAAGAAACATTCTTTAGAAATCAGTCAAGTCTGTGTTTTATTAAAGAAACTATTAAGTACACAAAATATGCTGAATAATTTTTTACCTTTAGCACATTGTTGGATTTCTCTTGTTTATGTGGCAGAATTGCAGGGTCTTTCAGAGTAGGAACTTAGTGCCAGTAGTGCCACCTTGTCTGGAAATGTGATGAATCTGATGCACATTCATTTACATTATATAATATAGAAGCTCAGTCTACATCAAATTCCTAGGTTTTTTTTGGTTCTAGCTCACCTCAGGTATGGGGAGGAAACTCAGTTTACTGAGAACTGCAATGAAGCAGGGGCTACATTCCTAATGCGGACAAAGCTTCCTTTATCCAGCTACATGTTCAAAATAAACAAAAACTATAAAGGCATGTGGCTACCTGTCATTTTATGCATATCTGTTATTCAGTGCATTTGTGCAAGTGTAGATGAAGAACTTGAATTCACACTTAAAAAATGGATTTAAAAATATGTTTTCAAAACCAAAAGTAAAATATAAAATGTATATTTTTATGATGAGTGTTAGTGAACAAAGCTAGTTTTGCTTATGTAATGAATAGGCTGTCAAACTGGCAGCAGATCTTAAAGGTTGGTGGTTCCCAGAACCATCAATAGCTTTGGTACCAGCAGGAATGTTTGTGGAAACGGCATAAAGCATAGCACACAGTCTAGTAATGTGGCTCAGTGCAGGAATCACCATAGAGTAAAAGGGGAAAAGATGGGCTGAATGAGGCCAGTAGGAGGTGGAAGGAAACATAGTGAACCACAGGTCTGTAGATTGCTTACATAACCAAGTGGTGTGTCAGCTGCTTGGCTCCAGGAGCCTCTTTCCACTGCACAAATTAGTGGAACCTTTTTTTGCAGCTAATTGTATGGCCCAATTATGAATTTTGGTACCCTTACTTTAATTTGCAGTAGAAAACATCTGAAGCTTATACATAGTAGGCTTGGTAGGCACATATGTGATAGGTCATCTGATAATGTAAAAACACAATTGCTGTCATGGATGCTTTAACTCATATTTTTTTACCCTGTGTTAGAAGGCTACAAAGCATCAAGACTGCTTTCTAGTAGGGCTCCTTATTTTGGGAATAAGGAATTGAATGCAGCATTGCATGTTTTCTTTCCAAAAATTACATGCTGCACCAGAGCTTCTCTTTTGGTTAAAATGCCAAGCCATAAGAACATGTGGGCAAGTGAGGTTACTGAGTTTGATGTTGTTTTGGAAAAGTGCTTTGTATGTGTATTGAGTAAAATGTCATACTTTTGGGAACTTTATGTAAATTAGGTGTATGTTCATATCATAGCAACAAGGTGACGTTTAATTACGTTTTAGGTGAACAGTGGGATCTGACTCATTTTTAAAGATATTGGAAATGAGTAAAACATTCAGCATTCTCAAGTCATGATTCTTCAGATAAATAGATAAAATGAAACATGATTGTTAAGCATCCAGTGAAACTTATTTGTGCTGTTCACACAGCATTATGATTTCAGTGTCGGTTATAGTGACAATGTTAAACCCATGTTTCGCTCTCATCTGTGAGCGACTGGTTGTCTGACTGCACTGCCGCTTGTTATAACATGTAGGGCATTGCAAAAGTTGACAGTTATCAGGATGAAGGTATGGTTATCTTCAAATTTTGCAGACACAACAGGAGCAATATCATTAATGATGGAATGCTTACAGTATATGTCAAGGCAAATACACTGGTGTTTTTCCATTTCTTTTAATATTGCACAATGCTACATGTAATGCAGTTGTGCTAATCAGATAGTAGAGAAAATTTAACTGAACAATTTAGGCAATAGGCAAAGACAAACAGATTTGGCTGGTTTAAAAAATGGTAATGTTTTTGGAGTGTAAAGAGTCATTTTGTGTGAGCTGGACCAGTTTCTCTGACTCACTGAAAAAAGCTGGAATTCCCATTGCTAGAGCACGCCCAGAATATCTGTGATTTATTAGACTGCTTATGAAGGATTATCATAGATGGTCAGAGTGCTTGTAGGAGACATTAGAAGTATTACTGATCTGTCTGGCAACAAACATAAGTTTTGTTCAGCTTTAACCGACTTGTATTGTATGTCTGTTCTTGTACATGAACTGTTGCTAAAGTGTTTGACAATGGTAAGTATTTTAATACGCATCCATTCTATAGTTCTATGTATATATGACTAATATCTTGTTTTTTGTCTTTGTAAAACAACAAACTTGACTATTTGTTGGTCTGTATATTGTACAATGCCAGCTTGCTGCTCTTGTGTTCATACTGTGAAATGCAATGCAATCAAATTATGCTCTGTTAATAAAGTTGTCAGTATGGTGACACAGCATGTAGCATTGCCACCTCACAACTCCAGTGCCCTCCAATTCTGAGCTTGGGTTACTGTCTGTGCTGGGTTTTGCTTGGTCTCCTTGTATCCATTTGGGTCTGTGTGTGGTCATATGGGTCTACTTTGCTTCCACCTCACAAAAACATGCTGGTGAGGGAGGTTTAAATGTGAGTGTGCCTGGTGCCCTATTATGGACCAGTGCCTAATCCAGGGTGTTTTGTACCTCACCAGAATAAGGTCTGGAACAACAGTGATCCTGAACGAGATAAAACGGCTATTGAAAAAAGTCTGAATGAATAGAGTTATCATAGCTGTATCTTAAAACTAATCTGATGACTGTATGTATCTGGGGAACTAAGAAGACCCAGATGTACAGTGCAGTGATTGGTGGGTTTTTTTTGGTGTGTGTGTGTGTGGGTGTGTGTTAGTTAACCTGTGCTAAAACCATTAAGGAAGGGGAGGGCCTATGAAAGACCTAAGCAGCATAGCTAATGTTTTTGCAGGACACACTATGTAGCAGTTGGCTTAATTTGTCAGCAGCCTTAAAAGCATGAACACGTATTAAGTCCAGTAAGCAGAGAGAAATGGAGCACTGTTTTTATCTATACATTCTGTCTGATCAATACTGCCTAGATAAGATGTATTAACAAATGCAATGTTATTTTGTACATTGATGTAAGCTAGCACTAAGCTAGTATTGTGAAGCTACAGCATGTATTCGTATATGCATATTGTGTGTTCAGAATCAAAGGCACACATTGTTGGAATGAGAAGCAGATGTTGGTTTGGAATTCTCCTGACTGCAGCACTTCTCTCTCTCATTCACTCTCTTCCCCGCTTTCTCTCACGCAGCCTTCCCCACAATGACGCTCATTTCAGTTATTTTCCTCCTTCCTCCATCTTTTATTTTACTTTTTTTACCGTTAACTTTCAGTCAGAATTTTCCCAGTGTCCCTGTTTAACTGAAACAGTTTATGTAATTTGATTAGATTTTGTTATTCACACCTACTTACTTCTTGCCATGGTGTCACACAGATGTCGAGAACTTGAGAATACGTGTGTGATTTTTTTTTTTTTTCTACTGAAACTAAATAGAATGAAGTAAAAGGACCATATTTGTGTGTTTTGCCACGTTGTCAGAATGGCTGAATAGTAGGAAGTGACTCAGGCTCAGTCCATTTTAGAACTACTGCCCCTCTTTCTCTGTCTCTTTCCCTATTTTTCTTTCATGCAGTGTAAGTTTTCATCCAAGGAACACATCTGCAACCAATTAAATAACATAGAACTTACAGAATATCTTTTTTGTGTGTAGAAATATAAAACTCTCTTATTGTGTAGGACAGTGTAGTTAGTGCCGGGGAAGGCAGCAGTTTGTCCCCAGCATGTGAAGCATTCTTTGTTGATGAGATCAGAGCAGTGGGACGAAAAGAGTGTGTCAGTGTTTGTAACAACAGTATTTTTCCTTTTTTGATTTAACCTTTTTGTTTCTCTTTCTTTCTCTAGGGAGTGGACGAGTTGTGAAGCAGTTGTGTGTGTGTGTGTGTGTGTTAGGGGGACAGAGAGAGAGACTGTCTGATTGTCTGTATGTGTGAATTTACCAGACCCAGTACAGTGTGAGTGTAAGTGTGAGGGCGCTCTTGGGGGCGGAGCTCCACAAAGGGGCAGAGTTTCCAGGAGGAAGCCAGACAAACATGAGCAAATTGACGTTCCACAACAACAAGACCATGCAGGATCGCCGTTGTGTGTGTGTGTTTCTCCCAAACGATGAAACGCTCAACGTCATTGTCAGTGTAAGTTAACCACAATACCAAAGCACATACTCATACAGTGTTTTGCCACTTCCGGATGTTTTTTTGCTGGAATATTGCAGTTTTCCCCATTTCTAGTAGTTATTATGCTTAGACAGTCTGCAATTTGTAGAGGAATCTGAACTGAACAAGAATGTGAATAAATGTTGTATGGATAAAATAGGTGGGTAGTTCTTTTGACTTTACTACATCTTAAAAGTTTACAAAATGATAACGATATCATGGAAGATTATGTCAGTGTTATAGCTGTGATACTCACTGCTGTGACACTGTGATACTCACCACCCCTTAAAGCCTTATACTTTAAATGACAAAAGAACGAACCAAAACAGTATCACCACCAAAAGCACAGAACTTTCATTGTACAAATGACTGAGCTAATCTAATATCCTGGCATCAAACAGTGATTGCAGCAACGGCAATAGAGGTGTATATTATTTGGGTGAAGCACAGACAGGGCAGGTCTGAGCACAAAAGATTAGGAATTCGTACACACCTCAGCATACAAACTTAAAGCACTTTGTTGTGTGTGTTTTTTTTTTTGTGTTTTTTTTTTATGTATGCTGCCAGCTGTATTAGCTGAGCATCATGTCTGTTAACATCTTTTGCTTAGTTATGGGACAAGTCACAGATGTGATAGTGATGAGCTTTTAGACAACTTGTGTCTGATTTTGTTGAATATGTTAGCGAATCCAGAATATACAATGTCAGATACTTGGTTCTTCTTCTACTGGATCATTGGTTGGTTCCAAACCTCAGTAAACATTAAGTTGGTTATATTTTCAGTTAATCTGTCCCAGTATATTGAAGGGAAAATTGTTTTATTGTACTTTTTTCATAAATGTATTCATAGCCAGCTCATTATGTAAAATCAGGACTAGTCTTTACTATGTCACTGATTCACAAAGATTATGGCAAACAGTTAAATACTTCAAACAATGTTGGACAGCCCTGAAAAATACTTGCAACTTCCATATAGGTCAACACAATTATTAGCATGTGCTGCTAAGATGTTTTTCTGTAATGGTTAATGGATAGTTTTTTTTCTCTCTTATCAGGTGAAGACTTTGTGTCAGGAATTGTTGGAGCAGGTGTGTGATCTGCTCCGACTGAAGGACTGTCACCTGTTTGGCCTCAGCGTTGTTCAGAGTAAGACTTTCACATGTTCAGACACTTCTCTCTGTGTGTTTGAGTATTTTATTTATCCAAGTCTGGGTGTATGACGGTAAGTTAAAAATGTAATCAACATGTGACGTCTTTTTTCCCCCTTAGATAATGAGCACATCTATATGGAACTGGGACAGAAGCTGTCCAAATATTGCCCTAAGGAATGGAAGCGAGAAGCCAGCAAGGTAACATACAGAGCACACTTGCATAATACTCACCTGTGTCCTGTGGCTATGTTCAGGAATCACTTTAGTAAGATACAGTACATGTGGATAATATTAACTGGTGCTTAACAAGACAAACTCACTTTATGATTCTTTGGAATGCATATGTAAATCTGAATATTGAGTAAAGGTTGATTCTTGTCAATGTATGTTTAACATAGGGAATTGATCAGTTTGGTCCTCCAATGATTGTGCACTTCAGAGCTCAGTACTATGTAGAGAATGGCAGGCTTATCAGGTATTTTTTATTTTATTAACTTTTTTACATAATATAGTTTTTATAAATATGTTTTATTGTCACACTAACATTCAAATTCTATCCCGCTCAGTGATCGCATGGCCAGGTATTATTATTACTGGCATTTGAGGAAGCAAGTGCTGCAGTCCCAATGTGTCCAGCGGGAGGAGGCCTATTTCTTGCTAGCTGCATTTGCTCTTCAGGCTGACCTGGGAAACTACAAACGGAACAAACATTTTAACTCCTACTTCCAGCCTGAGTCCTACTTTCCTTCCTGGGTGAGCACTGAAGTCCTCCTTTACCCTAATGATAGGCTCTAGCACTACATGTTGACAAATTTAGAGGACTTTCTCTGTCTCTTTCTCTCTCTCTCTCTTATCTGTCTATATATATATATATATATATATATATATATGTGTATATGTATGTATATGTATATGTATATGTATATGTAAGTGTAAATATATATGTTCTCTTCATCCATCTATCTCGCTGTCCTATTCTCCAGGTGATCACTAAGAGAGGGAGAGACTATATTCTGCGGCATATTCCCAACATGCATAAAGAACAGTTTGCTCTCACCGCATCAGAGGCTCAGTTGAAATACATCAAACAAGCAGCACTCCTGGACGACGTCACTGTACATTACTATCGCCTCTATAAGGTTAGAAAGGAAGTGTTAATATGTGCATGTACATGTTTGAAGGGAGTACAAGGTTAAAAAAAAAATATGCCTCTGAGTGGAAAAAACACTGGCTATATCATTCAGAGTTCATGAGATCCTGACAATGACATAGCTACACCGATAATCCATAACATCATGACCATTGATGGGTGAAGTGAATAACACTGATTAGCTCCTCATCATGGCACCTGTTAGTGGGTGGGATATATTAGGCAGCAAGTGAACATTTCGTCCTCAAAGTTGTTAAAAGCAGGAAAGTGTAAGGATTTGAGCAAGTTTGACGAAGGGCCAATTTGTGATGGCTAGATGACGGGATCAAAGCATCTCCAAAACAGCATCCAGGAACACATGGCACCAAGATGCACCAAGATGCACCAAGATGCACTATGGGAAGAAGGCAAGTCGGTGGACAGTGTAAGTGAGACGGTGTCATGCTTTGGGCAATGTTCTGCTGGGAAACCTTGGGTCCTTCTGTCCATGTGGATGTTACTTTGACACGTACCACCTACCTAAGCATTGTTGCAGACCATGTACACAATTTCATGGAAACGGTATTCCCTGATGGCTGTGGCCTCTTTTAGCAGGATAATGTGCCATGCCACAAAGCAAAAATGGTTCAGAAATGGTTTGATGAGCACAACAATGAGTTTGAGGTGTTGACTTGGTGTCTAAATTCCCCAGATCTCAATCTAATCGAGCATCTGTGGGATGTGCTGGACAAACAAGTCCGATCCATGGAGACCTCACCTCCCAACTTACCAGACTTTAACGATCTGCTGCTAACATCTTGGTACCAGATACCACAGCACACCTTCAGGGATCTAGTGGAGTCCATGCCTCAACGGGTCAGGGCTGTTTTGGCAGCAAAAGCAACGCAATATTAGGCAGGTGGTCATAATGTTATGGCTGATTATTGTTTCTGTGAGCAGGCGTCTTAGAGCATCACATTCCCTGAACTCTGGGTGTTATTTTGTCCCCTGCCAGTAACCAGTTGTGGGTATCTGTGAGCTCATGTTTGTGAAATAAGGAAGTAAGTGCTTTTCTCTGAACAGTTCAGATAGATCTAGGAGGTGCTTGTGTTCACATTCAGCCTCCCTTGTTGCAATTATGTGACGGGGAGAGCTAGCTAGCAGGTGGGGATGTGTAAATGATCAAAATTTGAGAGAAAATTGGGTTAAAACCAAAAAAAGGCAATAAATTTCTGAAAAAAATTATTTTTCAGGACAAGAAAGAAGTGGAGGCATCTTTAACTCTGGGGCTTACTCTACGTGGTATCCAGATCTTTCAGGTGTGTGCTGTGTTTGTGTTTTTTAACCTCAATAGTACTAGCCCTTTCTGTTGCATTAAAACAAAGCAGACACCAAGCAGTGCTCATTTAAAATCTTTAACATTTCTTGCAATAACAGATATTTAGGCAGCTTAATTTACATGCAAACGTCAACTGTTCACATTTTGTTAATTGCATTTTTATCTTTCTTAAAAATATATGATCATGCACAAAACTGCATTGTTTCAAAGTTGGCCTGCTTTATTTAGGCCTGTTCATTTTGTTGTTCTTTAGAATGTGGGCAGTGTCCGGCAGCTTCTATATGATTTCCCCTGGACCAACGTTGGGAAACTTGTATTTGTGGTCAGTACAATAATATCATCAGAACAATTCACAAGTCTGGTATTTAACAATATATTTTTTTTTTCAAAGGAAAAGATATTCTTATTTATTTATTTAGCTCCAACTGCATTGATACATGGTCTACTTTATACATAGTTATACAATATAAAATGCTTTTAAAGGGTTTTGACATTAATCCTGCATTATATCATTGTATAAAATTCTTTTGATGCATTTTTTTTTTTTTTTTTTTTTACTGTTTTTTATTCTCCTTCTCTCAGGGAAAAAGGTTTGAGATCTTGCCTGATGGCTTGCCCTCTGCCAGAAAGCTCACCTACTACACTGGCTGTCCGCTGCGTTCCCGCCATCTCCTACAGTTACTTAGCAACAGCCACCGCCTATACATGAACCTTCAGCCCGTGCTTAAGCAAGTCCGACGCCTGGAGGAGAATGAAGGTACTTCAATGCTTGTAAACATTTTGATTACAGTACCAAATTAGATACTGTGATATCAAAATTGAAGCAATATGGTGGCAGGGGGAAAATGTGAAAAAAGAAAGAATCTACAAAAAAAATACAGAAATTTTATTTATTCTAAAAATAAACACAATACAGAACATGAAACATGAATGTATTTTTGTTCCATATCAAATTTTCTTGATGAATTCAGATTTATAAATATTCTCACATAACATCTATTACATGATGCTGTTTAACCACTTTTATTGTGTCCCTTTAGACTACCTATTTTGTGAAATTGATTAGCATATTGGCAATCATTGGGTTTTTCTTGGCTTTAACTAAGTCAGCAATCTGTTTTTTCTTTGATTGTCTTGGCTGTTGATTGTGAAGGCTGTTGCTTCTATAGTTAGAACTAAGCTAGTTTACATAACTTACAACCCTCATACCACTAAATGTCACCGTCGCACTATATATTATATACTAGTTCACAGGCCAAACAGGTACACAGATAAATCAAAATTTAACTAAAATGAATTTTTAACATTGAATGTTCAATTTGATTATGCATTTCACATTTTCAATACTAAAGGTACTAAAGTGTATCTTCACCTCCTCACTGGGCTGGCATCATCAAGAGTGCATATGTCGATAGCTTTAGTGTCTATCTTTTACCTAGAAAAGTGCACGTGCATAGATGAAAAACTAGTTAAATGTACTTTTGAGTGGTTGTCCATAAGATCTTTTTTTTCATATGAGTCTATTTAGTGCAACATTGCCCTGATTTTTTTTTTTCTGCTCTCAACCCTCTCTTGTTCCAGATGCAGGACCAAAATCCTAGGTTCAGGGAAAGCCTTAAAAGTCCTGACTCATTTTTAGATTATTTATATTACTATATATGTCAATACACAAGATCACTAAACTGCTAAACACAACTAACTGACATCCATAACAAATAAGAAATTCAGTTTTGTGTAATAGATTTCATGATACTGAAAATTAGGCTGTGTAAATGTTTTGTAGAAAAGAAGCAGTATCGGGAGTCATATATAAGTGATGCCCTGGAGTTGGACATGGACCAGCTGGAACAGCGATCTCGTGCTAGCGGCAGCAGCATGGGCAGTGTTTCACGCCAAAAACGTTTCTCACGTCACTCCACAACCAGCCACAGCAGCTCACACACGTCGGGCATTGAAACCGACAGCTTCCGTACCCCAGCACACACACCACATCGGCCACTCCGTTCACACTCCTCCTCCAACACCAGCCACGCCAGCACACACACTTCTGGCATCGAGAGCAGTGGCAAGGAGCGAGGCCTGGATGATGATGGTAAGAATCACACATCTATAGACCCATAGTTTTTTTAGCTAATTTTTAGCCTATTTATTTGTCCATTTATTTAAAAAATATTTGTTTCTGGAATAGAAGTGTATAAAGAAGAAAGTCTGCAGTCAAGCAGATGTATATGTAGTGCACTCCTGATATATATGAAAAATATATATGATAAATATGAAAAGTCTCAGCTGTATAATCTGCATGGTTGATTTCATATACGTGTTTACCATTTGTGTTTTTGCAGAGATTGAGATGTTGGTTGATGACCCTAAAGACTATGAAGAACTCACTGATTTAGCATTGGAGCTCAGTCAGGACCTCTGCATTCACATCACTGAGGACATGCTAACGTCTGCACAAAGCAATGGCTACTCAGGTAAAGTACAAACATGCAATACAAAAATAATAATTGTAAAACATTAGGTTTTAATATAAGTGATGCTGGTGTGAATTAACATGTGGTGGAAATTGATGCCTAGCTCTGGCAGTCCACAAAAACTCAATGCTTAAAACACAGTGAGATGATACACTGGGCAGAGTTGCTACTTAAAATAGTGACACATCAGAAACACAAGAACATTGGTATTGGAAACAAAAATACAATAAATACTGCCTTTTATTGTGGTCTCTATACAGTATAAGGTGGTGACTATCTTAATTCAAATAATGTACATAATAATGACTTGTACTGAATAGTGATGATGGTTTTGATGTGTACCCAGGCTTAGTAGTGAAGGAAGTGAGCTCTTCAACATCTAGTTCATCAGAGACCGTGGTGAAGATGAAAGGCCAAAGCATTGAATCACTCCCTCAGGTCACACTCATATTTACACTTTGACAATTTTAGCATCTTGAAATATAGCACACTTTTATATTATAGCACATATTGATTCTTATTTGTTCTGTTTTTGTTGTTTGTATTTATTATTCAGGTGGTGTCAGGCAGGAAGTCTCAGAACTCCACAGACCGGCATAGCCAGTCACTGGATGATATTCGTCTATACCAGAGGAATTCCCCAGAGTGGGTAGAGCCCTGTCAGGACTCTGCCCACAGTTACACATTTGGTTGCGTGGAGGAGCTTAGCAATGGTTACCAGGGAGTGGCAGAACAGCAGGTTGGTATCTGTGATGACCAGCACCCTTTTCCCATCAAAAGAACCAACAAGTACTTTTCCCTGGACCTGAGTGCAGAGGAGGTGCCTGAGTTTGTTGTGTGAAGAGGGAGGAAATTCAAAACATGGAAAAAATATAGAAAAACATGACTGAGGACATTTTTTGTGTGCGCGTATATGAGAGAGTGTATCTAAGAATCATAATGTAAAGAAGCTGCTGAATTTCGGACGAGAAAGGGAAACTGCACCAGTCTGTCTCAGCTGCTTTAGCCAAACGTGAAACCCTGTGTGTGTGTGTGTGTGTGTGTTGCATGCCAATCAAAATGAGAAGTTCCATTTCATGTTCATTGTGTTGGGCTTTTTTAGAGTGCCCATTTTGTGTCTTCTCTGACATTAGAAGTTCTGTACAAGCCTGTGAGGTTGTATTAGTGTCTTTGTGTGAGTACATATAAGTGTTTTTAATCATACTATATGAGCTATTAACCAAAGATGAGCAGTCCTCAGTGTTCAATAAGCAACTGAACATACAAGCCATATCATAATACTTAATGGACTGGAATGGTACTAGTTAGTATTTACATTACCAGGCAAAGTTTGGACACACTAGATGAATATTTTTCATCGTCTTAAAGATATTTTGAGGAATGCTTAAAAATGGTTTCTAAGACAAATGTAAATAGTGAAGGCAATGCCCATGTATGCTTTTATTTCTGAATCAGAATATATAAATATATATTTTTTTTTGTGGGGGGGGGTCTGGGGTGGTAATTTTTTTCCCCAAACAAGTTGTATAGAACATTTGAAAACAATTGCAGATTATTAGATAATCTGGAAACTTTACGAAGCACCTCCTGGTTGAAGCTTATACATGATGAAGCTGGTTGAGAAAAGGCAAGTGTGTGCAAACCATTCAAAGTGAAATATCCCTGATTTGTTTCTTAGCTGTTTCATAATTCCATATGTATTATTTGATATTGGTAATGTCATTTTTATTGTAAATTAGAACATATGAAGAAAAGCCTCCCTATGAGCAGGTGTGTCCAAACTGTTGGGGGTGTGTGTGTGTTAATGTGTGAGTGAGATGTGTGTGTTGTGGTGCTGGCTGCTCTAATTGAACCGCCTGTGCCTTTCTTACACTATGCAAGTTTGAGACCCTGTTGCTAGGAGTCTCCCAAGTCTTTCATCTGTGCACTAAGCACATTTTTACCCCTATGCCAAGGAAACATGCAGTGATGGTTAATGTCTGGGTGGTCCCACTGCTCACAGTAATGCTTGAGTAGTTTCTGTTCTAATGTTCAACCAAACCAAGATGTGGTGAGTTGCACAGATGCAATCATAATTTTGTCTTCTTTAATCCGCTCCAAAATAACCAAATCCCTGGTTTCTTGCTTTATGAGCCTGAGCGGGCAAAATACGGATGTCACACATAGAATTGGCTGGCGTAGTCCCCACAAACAAAGGATGTTTTATCAGTCACCATTATTTGGAGTTTACACTTGATCAACTGTCAAGCAAAGCAGTAAAGTGGAAAAATATGAGGATAGAAAAATGGCTGGAGTTCCAGCCCCAGTGGTGTTAGAATGGGAAGCATCATAAAAAAAGCCAAATTGGGGTTTTCCAAGATATTGCAGCGTGTGGAAACCCATCAACCAGTTCTTTCCTGCTAATCTATATTTACCATAAGACCATAATCTCTGTTTGTCTTTGTTTTGCTAAGTGTTGGTGATGTTTCATTAGTAATTTTTTACAAACTGGAACTTTTTATTTTATGACTATTTTGTTAAACTGTTGTTGTCAAAAAAAAAAGTGGGAGCCACGTCTTTTAGTTATGTTTTTGTTTTGTCAGTATTACTCTTGAATGGAGGTCAGTATTAGAAATCCCAGTTCTCCCACGTTAACTCGTGTGCTTGTGTGTATTTTTTTTTTCAGTATGGAATTATTCAGTAATCTATAATCAATAACATATCAATAACTAATGAAGATTTTATATACTTCAGGTGAAAAAATTAAAGCTGCATTGCTCCTGTGTGTGTGCTCAGAAAAAAAACAACCTAGATTTCTTTCACAGTTTCTTTTTTGGGTCATCAGCAGCACTTTTATATTCTCTCATGCATGTGGGTAGCTGCTCAGGTCCATGTGCAGTCTTTTCCATCATACAGAACTAGGATGATTTCCCTTGCAATCACATTAATACTTCACACTACTAAAGAGTAATTATATTTGTCTCCCTCTTTGTATTTCTGACAACAAACAGTTGTTAACATAGCAAGCAATATTGTAAGTGTTTTGATAAAATATTTTGCCATATTTAGTTTTTAGAACTGCAGTTCACAAGTTAATGACCAGCAAATGTAATGGAAAAAAACAACAACAAAATAATTTAGAGGCAAACATCATTGGACTGAAATAGACCTACCGATAATGTCCACCTTCATTCCTTTTAAATTTGTCTGTCTGCAGTTATTAAAGTCCTTTCTATGAAAGGAAATGCCCTAAAAATGTTATTGTTCATCTTCTTTTTGTAAACCCTGTTACTTGATGCTTATGTTGCCATAATGAAGTGTGGTGCGTGTCTTGCAGGTACTGATGTCCTCTAATGTACGCAATAAAAGGGTACCTTTGCAAGAAGATCTGTAGTCTTTTCATGATTTGGTATTTATTCTGGTTTAGCTGTAATGCAATTATTTGAAAAAACATGGGTTTTAAAGCAAGAGGTTTTATTTAAAATCTGTTCCCTGGTGCTAAAGCGATAGAAGGTGACTGACCAGTTCCACTTTTGTCTGGGAGGCACCAAGATGCTATCAGTTACTCAGAAGCCTAACTAGCCTAACAGCACCCTGAATGATGCTGCATCCTTTGAACAGAGCTACCAGAAAAATTCATGGCCTGAATTTGTCAACACTGCCTTCTTCCTAGGATTTCTGAGCCTGTTTTTATTTATCAGGCCTAAATAACAATTGTGTGGTCCACCAACATCTATAAACAAATAACCTCAAGTGACAACACAAATCACAACAGATTTCAGTCCTTGGTTACATTTTTTCCACAAAAGTAAACCAACATTCAGAAAAAAAGAGGGGGGGGTAACTACAGCCTTCGTACTTCGTCAGTCATTAAGGGTGTAATTAGCAGCCAGGTATTCCTATTGAGATCCACAAGATTAGTTAATCAAGAAGTTTGAGTGCTTCTAATAAAGCAGAACCTTCAGCCATGACCATGCTACTTATTATTCTGGGCAGAGCTTTGAAGCCACCTTCAAACCATCTGAAATTTATCAATCTACAGTAAGAAGGGCTGTTTACAAATTGTTATTAAAGTCCTTTTTTTCTCCCAGGAGAGGATGTCCCAGCAAATTTACTTACTCTAATCCGTGGCCAAGCATATGCAGTGCACATCCCATTCTCTTAAATAAACCTCTTTCACACATTTTTCTGAAAAACAAATAGATATTAATTCATATGGAATTCCTAAGAAGTTATACATTATTTTATTATATTTTATTTTATTGTTTATTATGACTTAAGTATCTCGAGATCTCGACATTAACTATTTTCTCATGATCCCTACTTAATTTTTCTGTGTATTTGGCATAAGAACTTGTTCCAGAGGCAGCAAAATGGCAGTAATGCAGCATCATGAATGATGGCATTTGCTTTTACTTCAATCAGGGACTCACTTAAGCTGAAATGGCTCTGTGTCTGTCAACGACTGACAATCTCCACAAATGTGTCCGACACTTGAGAGGGAGGCACATTAACCATAACCACCAGAACCACATTCACAAGGGGTGAGATTTTCTCACTATGAAATTATGTGGTGGGAAAATAGTTTATTGTTATGTGGAGATCACAAGAAATTTAATTTGTGATAACGAGAAAACAACTTGTTATATTCATACTGACTGAACAGGCAATATCTCAGCACAAAAAAATGTTATAAAAGTGTTATCATTTATTATAGAGTGTGCTTTGTTCATTCATTCAACTTCAAAGCTCAAAGTTCATCTGCCGAGTAGATCTAGTTGTCTAGGAGCTACTGGAACAGTTCCCTGACAGACCACCAGAGGGGGTGCTGGTAGGTGATTCATCATAGCCTAATCCTAATGTTTTCAGCCCTTTTGTATCCGTCGTTGTCAATCATTGTTGTTGTTGTTGTTGTTTGGTCAGGCGCTGTTATGTTTATAGGTTCCCATATTATCGTTACGTATTGCTAATCACGTTTTGTTTGTCTAGTGTCCTGTGTTAGGTTTGTTTTGAGTTCTGTTAATAAAGCAGCGTTGTAGTTCGTCCAGCGTGTGGAGACCGTGATTGCAATTTAGAGATTCGGGTTCGAGCCCCGCTTCGGGCGGTCTCTCCCGAACGCTTCTCTAGTAAATAGGTTTACTTTTTGCACATGAGACCTGAAATGAGTTTTAATTGATAAGCACATTACCGAGCGTGTCAGGATAGTGAAGCCAGTCTTTTGGGGTTTGGTCTAGTTTGGTACATATTTTATTCTCGTATGACTTTTAAATTACTTCATTACAGTAGTATCTTTTTTTACTCTTGTATGAAAACCCATTAAAACATGCAATGCAACTTACACTGATCAGCCACAACATTATGACCATTATGCTTAATATTGTGTTGGTCCCCCTTTAGCTGATAAAACAGCCATGACCCGTCGAGGCATGGATTCCAATAGATCCCTGAAGGTTTGCTGTGGTATCTGGCACCAAGACGTTAGCAGTCCTGTAAGTTGCGAGCTGGGGCCTCCATGGATTGGACTTGTTTGTCCAGCACATACCACAAATGCTCGATTTGGATTCAGATCTGGGGAATTTGGAGGCCAAGTCAACACCTCAAACTCGTTACTGTGCTCATCAAACAGTGCATTATCCTGCTGAAGGAGGCCACAGCCATCAGGGTATACCGTTTACATGAAAGGGAGTACATGGTCTGCAACATTGCTTGGGTAGGTGGTACATGTCAAAGTAACATCCACATGGATTGCAGGACCCAAGGTTTCCCAGCAGAACATGACACTGTCCCCGCCGGCTTGCCTTCTTCCCATAGTGTATCCTGGTGCCAGGTGTTCCCCAGGTAAGCGAAGCACATCAGACCTGGCCACCTTCTTCCATTGCTCCGTGCTCCAGTGCTGATGCTCAGTGGTGCACAGGGGTCAGCATTGGCACCCTGACTGGTCTGCGGTTATGCAACCCCATATGCAACAAACTGTGATGCACTGTGTATTCTGACACCTTTCTATCAGAACCAGCATTAACTTCTTCAGCAATTTGAGCAACAGTAGCTCGTCTGTTGGATTGGACCACATGGGCCAGCCTTCTCCCCTTGTTAGACGCACATCGTTAATAATAATCTGAATCACACAAATGTAATGTGGCATAATTTGGTGGATTGTGGTGTATTTTTTATTAATATAATTAAGATAACGAGATGCTAAGTCAAAATAATTAGTTAGAAAGTATGAAAATATGTTTATTTAAATATATTATTGGTTTTTGGAAATTATATTTGTGTAATGAATGTTTAACAATTTACAATAACTGGAGCAATAAAGATTAAAGAGTAAAGATCATTAATGACAGTGTTATACAGCTTACAGTAATCTAATAATTGTTATAAAGTGCTACAGCTTCCTGTAGGTGATTTAAATTTGAACTACAGTCAATTTCTGGCCAGTTTCATTGCACATAATAGCAAAAAACTGGTTTTTGTTACCAGCAGAAAAAAACAGCAGAAAACTGGTTTTTGTTACATTTACATTTCTAGCATTTGGCAGATGCTTTTATCTGCTAGAGAGATGTGCATAAGTGCTTTGATGTCTCTGTCAATGAATAAATGAATAATAAAACATTGGTTCAATAGGTCACTGTTACGGCCCAAGGTTGTGCCGGTGTTCTTTTCTCTTTCTATCTCTTCCTGCTCTCACCGCCTCTTAGGTTCCCCACCCCCTTGGAATCCCATTCGTCAGCGGAGACATCTATCATCATTAACCTGTGTGACGTCACCGCGTTCACTGCCAATCCCTGAGATCCGCGTCAGTTTAAAAGAGACGCCTGTGTGGACGCTCACTCTCTTCTCTCTTGTTTTTTCTTTGCTCTCTCCCTTGCCTACCTCACTTCGCTTCACTCTGATCTACCGCCGGGAAAAGAGGATAGAAAGTTACGGGTAACTGATTGTGCTACACGTAGGAAAGTGATTTTGTATAGAGACACTAGTATAGGAGCAAGCGCCACTCCCTGTATGTTTTGTTTGGGTTAGTTAGAGTAGTTTAGATAGGGCGTGGAAACGCCGAAGACCTTTTCTTTTCCCTTTTATTTTCCTAGATAGATTAGAGGATTGTGGCGAGTTAGTTTTGTTTTGTTATATTTCTTTCTTTCATTTGGCGCCGCTGTGGATCCTCTCATTTCCCTTCTGGTTGGAAGATAAATATTGTAGATCTATCTATTCATGTTTTTTTTTTGTTCTGATTCTGCCGTAAACAATAAAAAAACTCTTTTTATCCTTGCAATACGGTGATTCGGCTGTCAATTGCTACCAACCTCACTTAAATGTGTCACCACTTAAATGTTACTCCTGGTACCCTTAGACCTACCATCTTGAGGTCGTAACATTTAATGGGGGCTCGTCCGGGATCATCAATTTTGTGATACCTGGAATGGTACACATTTTTGTGTATGTTGGTGGCAATTGACGTTGGTGCGTAAAGTGCGCGTGTACGCGGTAGGGATCTTGTGCCTAGCTAACTCTTCTTTGTGATGGAGGCTTTCAGTTTGCAGGACTTTGTTCTAAACCCGACACTAGGACAACTGAATATTTGTAGGAAGCAGGATTTATTAATGGTAGCTGGCCATTATCAGATTGTAGTGAATAAACAAAGTCGCAAGGCAGAAATAAAGGACAGAATATTGTTGCATTTGCATTAGAAGAATATTCTTCCTTCGTCAAGTGTTGGGGATGAGACTGCTGAAAATGTTGGCCCTGAGGACGGTGCTATAGCGAATCCCAGTCACGGGACTGAGGAGGATTTGTTGAGTGGTCAGGCTAATGCTGACGCGGAGGCGAAGGCTGGCTTGCCCCTCTTTGATCCGCTCTCTCCGATTTCCTCTAGTTCCAGAGGGGACGCACGACTGAAAGTCCACTTAGCCCGTTTGCAATATGAGGCACAGGAGAAAGCGCAAGCACGTCAGGCTGAATTAAATATGAGGTTGGAGATACGTAAACTCGAGATTGAGGCCGAAAAAGAGGTCAAACTGCGACAACTAGATCTGGAGGCATTGAGGGTTACTTCCAGTTCAGCCGCGCAGCCGAGCCCAGCTCTTGCCTCTGATGTTTCTCCGCCCATTGATCCATCCCAGAGCACGTTTGACATTAGTAAGCACATTGCCTTAGTACCTCACTTCAGAGAATCTGAAGTAGACTCCTACTTTTGTGCATTTGAACGAATAGCCACTTCCCTCCGTTGGCCCAAGGAAGTTTGGTCATTACTTTTGCAATGCAAGTTATTTGGTAAGGCTCAGGAAGTTTGTTCCACTTTGTCGGTAGAGGACAGCTTGAATTATGAGAGTGTCAAGTCTGCCATTCTCCTATCTTATGAGCTTGTTCCGGAAGCTTATAGGCAGCGATTCAGAGGACATAAGAAAAATTCTACCCAGACGTTTGTTGAATTTGCGAGGGAGAAAGGATTTTTTTATTCGATAAGTGGTGCACAGCTAGTAAGATGACTGATTTTAACTCGCTACGGGAGCTGATGTTACTGGAGGACTTTAAAAGTTGCTTGCCAGAGCGAGTTGTTGTTTACCTTAACGAACAGAAGGTATCCTCATTGTCGCATGCAGCTGTTCTAGCGGACGAATTTGTGTTAATGCACAAGAACGTCTTTACACCTACACGCTTAGAGAAAACCCAATCTGCACCTTATGCACAAGCAAATTGTTCCAAATCAACACCAGCTCGAGAGGAACGCGAATGCTTTTACTGTCACAAAAAGGGTCATGTCATTGCTGATTGTTCAGTTTTAAAAAGAAAACAACACCCACAAGTGAAAAGCGTAGGTTTTTTAAAAACTCAAACTACTGTTAACACAGCTGATAAAAGAATCGATGACAACTATCGACCTTTTATTCTGGAAGGGCTAATTTCCTTATCTGGAAGTCCCGAGGATCAGATAAAGGTAAAGATGCTTCGAGACACTGGTGCTATGCAGTCCTTTATTGTTGCAGATAAATTGCAGTTGTTGGATGACACTTTCTGCGGTTCTAGTGTAATTGTACAAGGCATTGAGATGAGTTGCATCAAGGCGCTGTTACATTGCATACATCTCCAGAGTGATCTGTGTACAGGATTTGTGAGAGTGGCTGTGCGTCCGACACTTCCTGTGAAGGGCGTTGACTTCATCCTTGGAAATGACCTGGCAGGAGGAAAGGTAATGCCTGTGTTAGAGGTTGTTGATAAACCAAATTTATACTGTCATTTGGATTTGTCTGACACTCACTCTAATGTTTTCCCCGCGTGCGCAGTTACTCGCGCTCAGGCGCGCAAGTTTGGTGATGTAGTTGAGTTGTCTAATTCATTCTTCTCTCCGCTCCTTGCTGGTGAGAAACCTGTTAATAATGAGATGTCTTTAGAAAAGCAAGTAGTTACAGAGAGCCCTGTTAATGTGGCTGAGAGCGACATGTTACAGTTACCTGTGTCACGAGAGAAACTTATTATTGCGCAGAAAGAGGACGAATCTCTTATTCGCTCTTTCATTTCTGCTGTTTCGTCTGATGAGTTGAAAGACATGAAATGTACGTTTTTCATTGACAATGATTTATTGATGAGGAAATGGTGTACGAATGCTGATAAGGATTTTGAGTGGAATGTTGTCTATCAAATTGTTGTTCCGTCTCCTTATCGTAATCATGTTTTATGTCTTGCGCATGATCATCAGTTCGCTGGTCACCTAGAAATTACAAAAACGTACAGCAGAATTTTGAAACATTTCTTTTGGCCAGGATTAAAGAGGGATGTAGCTAGATATTGTCGCGCATGTCACACTTGTCGGTTGGTAGGGAAGCCGAACCAAGTGATTCCACCTGCACATAATTGTGGATTGTGTGGGCCCTTTGCCAAAAACGAAATCGGGAAACCAATTCCTATTAACCATCATGTGTGTCGCCACTAGATTTCCTGAAGCGATTCCCTTGAGGAAAATCACAGCACCCGTTATCATTAAAGCACTGATAAAATTCTTCTCTACTTTCGGTCTTCCTAAAATCATTCAAAGTGATCAAGGGACAAATTTTTTGTCTAAGCTTTTCAAGCAGGTATTACACTCACTCGCCATTACTCATCGCGTTTCAAGCGCATATCATCCTGAGAGTCAGGGTGCGCTTGAACGTTTTCACCAAACGTTCAAGTCCATGCTTCGTAAGTACTGCTTGGATACAGCTAAGGATTGGGATGAGGGAGTCCTTTGGTATTATTTGCTGCGAGAGAAACCATACAAGAATCTATTGGGTTCAGCCCAGCCGAACTTGTATTCGGACATCAAGTAAGGGGTCCGTTGAAAGTTTTAAAAGAGAGAATGCTGGCTGTTGAATCAAGTCCGAAAATGAATATATTAGATTATGTTAGCAAATTTCGTGATCGCTTACACTCTGCGTGTATTCTAGCTAAAAACTCTCTGGCCGGTGTACAGAAAGATATGAAGCAAATGTGGTATTGATCATCCCATTAGGTATTGATCATCCCATCCCCTCTCTTAAATGTGTCACCACTTAAATGTTACTCCTGGTACCCTTAGACCTACCATCTTGAGGTCGTAACAGTCACAGACTTCCAGACAGCATCCTACAATATATAGAACAAACAGGAAAAAAAAGCTGGTTTGAGTGTCTCGTGACTCAGCTGTACGGACATCTAAAGGAAGTTCATTCCACCACCTCGGTGCCGGAATAGAGAAGAGTCTAGATGTGTACCTTGTACCCTGAGACATAGTGGGGCAAGTGGAGGGAGCGCAGCAGTGGGGTGGTGTGTGAGAACTTAGGCATGTTGAAAATAAATTGTGCAGCTGCATTTTGGATCATTTACAGAGGATGAATTGCATTCAAAGGTAGACCTGCAAGTAGAGAGTTGCAGTAATCCAGTCTCAAAATGACAAGAGACTGAACAAACACATGAGCAGCCTGTGCAGATAAAAATACCCGAATCCTTCTGATGTTGAACAGAAGAAACCAACATGCACATGGGAGGAAAAGGACAGTTGATTGTAACAGTTGATTGTCCATGGTTACCCCAAGGTTGTGAGCAGTGGCCGAAGGGGGGATCAGAGAGTTTTTCAGGGATATCACAAGATCTTGGGCTGGGGATGAATCATCTGGGATGACCAGCAGTTCGGATTTGCTGGGATTGAGTTTCATCCACAATGATATGTCTGCCAGACATGCTGAGATCCAAACAGAAGCCATGGTATCTGAGGGAGGGAAGGCGAAGATAAGTTGAGTGTCATCAGCATAGCAGTGGTAAGAGAACCAATGTGAGGATATAACCTTGCAAGAGAGTGAGTATAGAGGGAGAATAGGAGAGGACCAAGTACTGATTCTTGGACATTGTTCTGCGAGAGATAATGGGACAGTTGATTAAAAGGAATGCATTCAAGAATTTTGGAAAGAAAGGATAGAAGCAATACCAGTCTGTTGTTGCTGATGTCTGAGGGATCCAGAGCAGCTTTCTTCAGGATGGGGATATACCTTGCTCTCTTGAAGGTAGTTGGTACTTAGGCAGATGCTAAGGATCCATTGATGACTGTGATGATGAAGGGCAGGAGGTCTTGCGAGATGGTCTGGAGAATAGTGAAAGAGATTGGATCAGTGGGTAGGTGGTAGGATTGGATAAGATGATTTGCAAAATATCTTCTACCACTTATTTTTATTATTAATACTATTAATAATTATTTATAATTAAATCTAGTAAATAGGTTTACTGTTTATACCAGAGACCTAAAATGGGTTTTAATTGATAAGCACACAATTAACGAGTGTAGTGAAGCCAGTCTTCAATATCTGATGCTTTTGGTGGTTGGTCTTGTACATATTTGTATTCTTATATGGCTGTTAAATTATTTACAGTAGTATCTTTTTTTTTTCTTTTGTACGAAAACACATTAAAACATGGTACACTAAAAATTTCCTAATTTACTATTAAAGTATGTATGCATGCTTTCTATGCAGCAACTCACAGGAATAGAAGAAAAAATACTATTACACAATGCACAGTTTGGGTCTAAAATTATTTTACATTGTACATAATTAATCTAGACATTTGCCTATAAATACAAAAGGGGCTGGTAAAGATAATGGTTGTATCTATAAGTACAAATACTATAACATTGTTATCAATTCATTAAATAATCAAAACTTATAATTTTATTTTCAAATGACTTAATCTGACATTTTAATAATTAACTATTATGTGATATTTCTTTAAATTTTAATCTTAACAATTATTCTGTTATTATATAGTTAAAGATGTGGGAGCCATTAACAACATTGTAATCATACATTATTACTTGTGTTTTCAGTTGAGGATAAAGAGGAAGCTCTCAAAGCAGATGCTGCTGAAGGTAAACAAGTTAATTAAAATGTTTGATCAAATAGAACTTTTGCAGTAAATTCTATTAAACCAATAGAAAATAAGGTGTGATGAGATGTGTATTATTGTCCACAGTTAAGTCACATGGATGGATTAAATATAATTCACGTTGCTTTTGACTCATGAGGTCAAGTGTGTCCTGGCTCAGTGCTGAGGTAAATATCAGAATTATAAAATTAAACATGGTAGCTGAACAGTCACGACTGGCATCTGTACACAATATTGGGGAACATAAATTCCTGCAGAATTTGCTGGAAATGGCTGGTCTATCATACGCTTGGATTGGTGCTTACAACTTCCAGGTAATACACTTGTATATCACAATGGCCTCTGATTGGCATCTGAATTGAAATAAAAAAAATTATTTAACCATTTGTGGTCCTGTGTTATTGATATTATTGGTCTGTAAGACATATGATTGTGTATTGTCTAGGGATCATGGCTGTGGGTTGACACAGCTCGGTTCTTCTACAGTAACTGGTACTCACTGAGCAATGTGCCCAGCTACCCATGTGCTGTCATGAGGAACAATGGTAATATTTATTTTCTGTTAACTTACATATCTACATTCATTCAGATATATTCATACCCTTTTCAGATCTACTGTCTGATTTTATTCAGATTAAATGTGTTTCTAAACTTTGTATTTTCATCTTTTTTTCAGTTGGCTGGACTAACACTAACTGTGGATATTTATATCCATTCATCTGTGCTATTGACCTAAATACATGTTACAGGAGTGAGTGATAACATTTTGCTGATGATATGATTAGGAGTAAAATAAACTGTGATTATTTTTGAGAACTTTTTGAATAATGAACACTGTTTAAGTCAATTAATAAAAAAGAATCTAAAAAATCTAGAAAAAAATGACCCTAAAGGCAATTCTCATTTATTTCTAATTTTTTGTAAATTGCAAAGAGCTCTTAATGATATTTGTATCTCCACACAAAGAACTTGCACCAGCTTGAGACTTTAAAGTAAAGTCTTTTAACTTGTAAAGTGTTACCATTAACACTCACAGAACACATAAACTCAGTAAAGAAAATGTTTACTGTATACCATGCTGACTGTGATCTTTTTTAATCATGTGCTTCCACACTCTAAACATACACATTTTAAGCATTGTTTTTAATTTATTTTACTTTTCCTTGTAACTACAGCCATCACCATCATCATAAATATTATTGAATATTTACTTTCTTTGATTTTAAAAATTTAAAAACTGCCAGAGGTTACAGTTTAGTACCACAGATTATTTAGTATTTCTTTACCATGCAATAAATCAGAAACGTTTGACAGATTCATTTCAAATAATTTCAGTGTCTACTTTCCTTATTGTACATACCCACAAGCTGATTACTGTCAGCACTGCACCAGCTTGAGATAAACTAAACTTGTAAAGAGCAGTCATAGAACACATAATCTTAATAAAGAGTATGTATACTGTATACTCCTCATGTTTGTGTTCGCTGCATATATTTCCAGTTCTACTAAGAATTGTTTGGTTTTTCTCCTGTTAAGATTAAAAATTATTAACCAAATATTTTGCCATATTGTGACTCAATCTCAGTTACTCATTATTAAATTCTTGTTTAAGGAGCTGCTCTATAACAGGAATACTGCATTATGCAATTGTGCTGTTGCAGTGATTATCCGCAAGGATATTTCCTCCCAGCAGAGTTTTTAGACTGATTGTATCCTTACTCTGTGTTCTAGTGAACTGCAACTGATGTATTCATTGATAGAGACGTCAAAGCAAGTTTGGCGCCTGCCAAATGCCATAAATGTAAAAGTGCCTATAGCCGTACTGATATTCAGTACATTTATTCACTACAGCAGCACTCTAGCTTCTATTGCTAAAATAATAGCAGGCACCATCAGGCATTATACCTTACATAACGCCTAGAGGATTACCTGAAGTTTTCAGTCATATCAGCATAAATTTAATAAAATTGTCCATAAGAATTTTGAATATTAAAGAGTACTTCGGATAATATTTAAACACATTATATGCTTTGGAAGTGCATGAATTATAAAATGTAACAATTAGATTAAGTAAATATTCAATGCACATAAACATAAATATGTTTATTTGGAAAATGTGTTTGTGTTATCAATGTTTAACAATGTACACTACACAGACTTGTTACTGGAACAATAAAGATAGATGAAGATCATTATGACAATATTAGACAGCTAACAGGAATCTCATTATTGTTATTGTAAAGTGCCACAGCTTCCTGTATGTGATTTACATTTCAACTCCAGTTAAATTCAGTGCAGTTTTACTGTATTTTAATAGCAGTTTTTATCATTTGAGAGTAGGTCTTTTGGTAGCTTACATAATCACATTATTTCCTGTTGTATAGAAGTCAACAAATAAAATCTATCACTCTCATTATTTATCACTATTTTCATGTCAAGATAGTAGTTACTGTGTGTGAATCACCAGCTATTGCTATTAACTTGGGAAATATTTTCCTTTGATTTGAACTGTTAATTTATACACTCAGCTGTAACTTTCTCTAACTCTGGCCAGAGCAAAGCAGAACTGCTCAATCATGCTCAGTATTAAATGATCCACTCTAAGCCATGATAGGGACTGCCTGCATTCATGCAGATAGAATAATAACGTTAAAACTTCATGATGGAACAGTGTATGCGATTAAAATGTTATATTTAAATTTATTTGATTCATATAGGCTTCTGGGATTTTGATGGGGCCCCCTGATTCTGTGGGGCCCTAAGTGACCTTGCTTATTGCGAACACTGCTAAATTTCACTATTTGTATCACTTCACTTGTCTGTGTTCACTATATAAAATCTCAGTACTTCTTGTTGTTTTGGTTTCTTTAGAAACTTTTTCTGCTGGCCGAGCAAAAATGTTAATGAAATCATCTATCAGAATTGAACATATTGTAAACTGTTATGTAAAATTTTCAACAAATGGAAGTACATGAAATAAAAATGTAGCAATTAAATAAGTAATTATTAAATGCACAAAAATATTCATATTGATTTATTTGTAAAATGTATTTGTGTATTTAATGTTTAACAATTTATAGTAAACAGATTTTGTACAGGAACCATAAAGATGGTTGAAGTGAAGTGAAGATCATTAATAACAATCTTATACAGCTTACATGAATCTCATTGTTGTTGTTGTTGTTGTAAAGTTCTAGAGCTTCCTGTAGGTGATTTAAACTTTGAACATTTGAGCCAATTTCAGGCCAGGTTTATTGCACATTAATAGCATGTAGCAGTTCTTATCATCTGAGTGTAGGTGTTTTGGTAGCTTATTAAATCACACTGTATCCTGTTGCACAGTCGACAACATAGAAAATCTATCACTATCATTATCTATCTAACACTTTAACCAGAGGCAGTAATCTATGATCAGTTTTTTTAAATTAAATTACTGTAAACCATAAAAGAGTAGCAGGAACATGGTCATAGAGTGACATTTCCTGGTGTGGATTGGTATAAATGGCACACGGGGAATCTCAAGGAACAGATTACTCTTGACTTCTGCCAGACAGATACAAGCTGAGACCAAAAAAATTGGTACATTCTCTGTCTCTTTCTTATTAACTTTGACATGTGTTTTCATTCGAAAATAAGCTGCACCAGGAACTTACTGCATGTAGAACCGGAATTGTTTAATTTAGATGTGTTTTAGAATAATTTTTATTTATTTTTATTTTCCATCTAGTGACAGTCATCACCATCATCATGAAGGTTTGGATTGTGTGTGTGCTGCTGTGTGCTGCCTTTACACTGAGGACTGCCACAGGTGAGCAGTAAGAAAATACTAATTGATGAGTGGTGATGTTTTATTAATCATTGTGACTTGTGTAATGTTATTTGTAAAGTGACATTCATGATGTTTTTGCAGCTGCAGCCACTGAGACTGGAACTGAGCAAGAACAGGAACTTCCAGGTTAGTGACCACCAACAGTGAACACTCTGGGATGTAATGAAATACTCTAATAAGAATGACTATTTTGTCATTATTATCATTATTATTATCATTATTATTATTATTATTATTGATTATTATTATTATTATTATTATTATTATTATTATTATTATTATTATTATTATTGATACTACTATGGCAGTGGAAGATTTTGATATATTCTTGAAAAAGAAAGAATACATAAATTGGTTTTCATATATAAATATATATATTTATTTATTTATTTATTTATTTATTTATTTATAATTATGTAAACATTTGATATAATGTTTTTAATAAGATATGGTTATTTGGTAATTTGGTTAATTCCTATAGAGGAAACTACTGAACTGGCTGTAGAGGAGTTGGTTGATGCAGGTCAGTATATTGGTGCTTTTTTCTATAAAGACATCTGCAGTCCAGCGGGATCCATCAACAAGATTGTAATCATACATTATCACTTGTGTTTTCAGTTGAGGATAAAGAGGAAGCTCTCAAAGCAGATGCTGCTGAAGGTAACTTTATTAACACAGTTAATTAAAGGTTAATTAAAATGTCTAATCACATAAAAAGTTTTTTTGCCATAAATTCAATTAAACCAGTAAAAATAAAGAATGATTGGAATTGAGATGTGTATTATTGTCCACAGTTAAGTCAGGCTTCTGTCCGCATGGATGGATTAAATATAATTCACGTTGCTTTCGACTCATGAGGTCAAGTCTGTCCTGGCTTAATGCTGAGGTAAATATCTTAATTCTAAAATTAAAAACAACACAATAAAGATTAGGAATTTTAAGATTTGCTACAAATAAATCAAGGAGGGAAATGGCAAAGAAAAAGGAAATGTTTTCTGAGAACAATCTCTGAAATTTTTAGACATTCTTTTCTTTCTTTCTGTCTCATAGGCACAGTGTGTAGCTGAACAGTCACGACTGGCATCTGTACGCAATATTGGGGAACATAAATTCCTGCAGAATTTGCTGGAAATGGCTGGTCTATCATACGCTTGGATTGGTGCTTACAACTTCCAGGTAATACACTTATAAATCACAATGGCCTCTAATTGGCATCTTAATTGTAATAAAAAATTATTTAATCATTTGTGTTTCTGTGTTATTGATATTAGTGGTCTGTAAGACATATGATTGTGTATTGTCTAGGGATCATGGCTGTGGGCTGACACAGCTCGGTTCTACTACAGTAACTGGTACTCACAAAGCAGTGTGTCCAGCTACCCATGTGCTGGCATGAGGAACAATGGTAATATTGATTTTCATTTCCACTTTTATTCATATATACTCACACCCTTCTTTCAGATCAATTGTCTGATTTAATTCAGATTAAATGTGTTTCTAAACTTTGTATTTTCACCTTTTTCAGTTGGCTGGTCTAACACTAACTGTAGAAGTGGATATCCATACATCTGTGCTATTGACCTAAATACATGTTACAGGACATAGATGAGTAATTGTCCAACATTTTGATGCTGATATGATTGAGTAAAATAAAGTGTCATTTGTTTTGAGAACATTTTGGTTAATGAACACTGTCAGTTAATTAAAAGTACATAAAAAAAATCTAGTAAAGAATGATTCTACAGGCAATTCTCATTTATTGTATATTGCAAAGAGCTCTTAATGATTCTTGTATTTCCAAAGAAGGAAACATATTTAGAATAAATGAACAGACATTTAGCCTGAACCAGTTAGGAAGGAAATTGAGCAAAGCTGGAAATGCTAATAATTTCAAATAATTTCAGTGTTTATTTTCTATATTGTACATACTCACAACCTGATTACTGTCAGCACTGCACCAGCTTGAGATTTACTAAACTTGTAAAGAGTTAACAGAACACATGATCTCAATAAAGAGTATGTTTACTGTATACTACACTGATTTTGAGCTTTTTTTAATCATGTGGTTCCACACTTTTTAAGCATATAAATGAAACTACAATAATTAGAAGACAGGCAGGATATAAATTGGCTGCACATAAGAAAATAAACAAAGGATGACCATAATACAAGATTGGATAAAATTTAGAATAATTTTTATTTATTTTTTGTTTCCATGTTCATCATCATAATTATTGTCAGTATTCCAGGTATTGAACATTTACTTTCTTTGTTTTAAAAATTTCAAAACTCTATAACCTTCACATAAGTGTCTGGCACTTGAGAAGGAGGCACATAAACCATGATATACACCAGAAACATTCACAATGGATGAGATTTTCTCGCGATGCAATTATGTTGTGAGAAAACTGGTTTTTGTTACATTTACATTTCTAGCATTTGGCAGATGCTAGACTCTGCTAGAGAGATGTGCATAAGTGGTTTGACGTCTCTGTCAATGAATAAATGAATAATAAAACATTGGTTCAATAGGTCACAGACTTCCAGACAGCATCCTACAATATATAGAACAAACAGAAAAAAAAGCTGGTTTGAGTGTCTCGTGACTCAGCTGTACGGACATCTAGAGGAAGTTCATTCCACCACCTCGGTGCCGGAATAGAGAAGAGTCTAGATGTGTACCTTGTACCCTGAGACATAGTGGGGCAAGTGGAGGGAGCGCAGCAGTGGGGTGGTGTGTGAGAACTTAGGCATGTTGAAAATAAATTGTGCAGCTGCATTTTGGATCATTTACAGAGGATGAATTGCATTCAAAGGTAGACCTGCAAGTAGAGAGTTGCAGTAATCCAGTCTCGAAATGACAAGAGACTGAACAAACACATGAGCAGCCTGTGCAGATAAAAATACCCGAATCCTTCTGCTGTTGAACAGAAGAAACCAACATGCACATGGGAGGAAAAGGACAGTTGATTGTAACAGTTGATTGTCCATGGTTACCCCAAGGCTGTGAGCAGTGGCCGAAGGGGGGATCAGAGAGTTTTTCAGGGATATCACAAGATCTTGGGCTGGGGATGAATCATCTGGGATGACCAGCAGTTCAGATTTGCTGGGATTGAGTTTCATCCACAATGATATGTCTGCCAGACATGCTGAGATCCAAACAGAAGCCATGGTATCTGAGGGAGGGAAGGAGAAGATAAGTTGAGTGTCATCAGCATAGCAGTGGTAAGAGAACCAATGTGAGGATATAGCCTTGCAAGAGAGTGAGTATAGTGGGAGAATAGGAGAGGACCAAGTACTGATTCTTGGACATTGTTCTGCGAGAGATAATGGGACAGTTGATTAAAATGAATGCATTCAAGAATTTTGGAAAGAAAGGATAGAAGCAATACCAGTCTGTTGTTGCTGATGTCTGAGGGATCCAGAGCAGCTTTCTTCAGGATGGGGATATACCTTGCTCTCTTGAAGGTAGTTGGTACTTAGGCAGATGCTAAGGATCCATTGATGACTGTGATGATGAAGGGCAGGAGGTCTTGCGAGATGGTCTGGAGAATAGTGAAAGAGATTGGATCAGTGGGTAGGTGGTAGGATTGGATAAGATGATTTGCAAAATATCTTCTACCACTCATTATTATTATTATTAATACTATTAATAAATATTTATAATTAAATCTAGTAAATAGGTTTACTGTTTACACCAGAGACTTAAAATGGGTTTTAATTGATAAGCACACAATTAACGAGTGTAGTGAAGCCAGTCTTCAATATTTCATGCTTTTGGTGGTTGGTCTTGTACATATTTGTATTCTTATATGGCTGTTAAATTATTTACAGTAGTATCTTTTTTTCTTTTGTACGAAAACACACACACGAAATCCCACACATGTGGGAGCCATCAACAACATTGTAATCATACATTATTACTTGTGTTTTCAGTTGAGGATAAAGAGGAAGCTCTCAAAGCAGATGCTGCTGAAGGTAAACAAGTTAATTAAAATGTTCGATCAAACAGAACTTTTGCAGTAATTTCTATTAAACCAATAGAAAATAGAATTTGATTGGAACTGAGATGTGTATTATCGTCCACAGTTAAGTCAGGCTTCTGTCCACATGGATGGATTAAATATAATTCACGTTGCTTTCGACTCATGAGGTCAAGTGTGTCCTGGCTCAGTGCTGAGGTAAATATCAGAATTATCAAATTAAACATGGTAAAATAAAAAATAGGAATTTTAAGATTTGCTGCAAATAAATTAATGAAGGAAATGTCAAAGAAAAAGAGAAATGTTTTCTCAGAACAATCTCTGATCATTTATAGGCATTCTTTTCTTTTCTTTCTTCCTTACAGGCACAGTGTGTAGCTGAACAGTCACGACTGGCATCTGTACACAATATTGGGGAACATAAATTCCTGCAGAATTTGCTGGAAATGGCTGGTCTATCATACGCTTGGATTGGTGCTTACAACTTCCAGGCAATACACTTATATATCACAATGGCCTCTGATTGGCATCTGAAATGAAATAAAAAAAATTATTTAGCCATTTGTGGTCCTGTGTTATTGATATTATTGGTCTGTAAGACATATGATTGTGTATTGTCTAGAGATCATGGCTGTGGGTTGACACAGCTCGGTTCTTCTACAGTAACTGGTACTCACTGAGCAATGTGCCCAGCTTCCCATGTGCTGTCATGAGGAACAATGGTAATATTTATTTTCTGTTAACTTACATATCTATATTCATTCAGATATATTCATACCCTTTTCAGATCTACTGTCTGATTTTATTCAGATTAAATGTGTTTCTAAACTTTGTATTTTCATCTTTTTTTCAGTTGGCTGGACTAACACTAACTGTGGATATTTATATCCATTCATCTGTGCTATTGACCTAAATACATGTTACAGGAGTGAGTGATAACATTTTGCTGATGATATGATTAGGAGTAAAATAAACTGTGATTATTTTTGAGAACTTTTTGAATAATGAACACTGTTTAAGTCAATTAATAAAAAAGAATCTAAAAAATCTAGAAAACAATGACCCTAAAGGCAATTCTCATTTATTTCTAATTTTTTGTAAATTGCAAAGAGCTCTTAATGATATTTGTATCTCCACACAAGGAACTTGCACCAGCTTGAGACTTTAAAGTAAAGTCTTTTAACTTGTAAAGTGTTACCATTAACACTCACAGAACACATAAACTCAATAAAGAAAATGTTTATTGTATACCATGCTGACTGTGATCTTTTTTGATCATGTGCTTCCACACTCTAAACATACACATTTTAAGCATTGTTTTTAATTTATTTTACTTTTCCTTGTAACTACAGCCATCACCATCATCATAAATATTATTGAATATTTACTTTCTTTGTTTTAAAAACTTAAAAACTGCCAGAGGTTACAGTTTAGTACCACAGATTATTTAGTATTTCTTTACCATGCAATAAATCAGAAACGTTTGACAGATTCTTTTCAAATAATTTCAGTGTCTACTTTCCTTATTGCACATACCCACAAGCTGATTATTGTCAGCACAGCACCAGCTTGAGATAAACTAAACTTGTAAAGAGCAGTCATAGAACACATAATCTTAATAAAGAGTATGTATACTGTATACTCCTCATGTTTGTGTTCGCTGCATATATTTCCAGTTCTACTAAGAATTGTTTGGTTTTTCTCCTGTTAAGATTAAAAATTATTAACCAAATATTTTGCCATATTGTGACTCAATCTCAGTTACTCATTATTAAATTCTTGTTTAAGGAGCTGCTCTATAACAGGAATACTGCATTATGCAATTGTGCTGTTGCAGTGATTATCCGCAAGGATATTTCCTCCCAGCAGAGTTTTTAGACTGATTGTATCCTTACTCTGTGTTCTAGTGAACTGCAACTGATGTATTCATTGATAGAGACGTCAAAGCAAGTTTGGCGCCTGCCAAATGCCATAAATGTAAAAGTGCCTATAGCCGTACTGATATTCAGTACATTTATTCACTACAGCAGCACTCTAGCTTCTATTGCTAAAATAATAGCAGGCACCATCAGGCATTATACCTTACATAACGCCTAGAGGATTACCTGAAGTTTTCAGTCATATCAGCATAAATTTAATAAAATTGTCCATAAGAATTTTGAATATTAAAGAGTACTTCGGATAATATTTAAACACATTATATGCTTTGGAAGTGCATGAATTATAAAATGTAACAATTAGATTAAGTAAATATTCAATGCACATAAACATAAATATGTTTATTTGGAAAATGTGTTTGTGTTATCAATGTTTAACAATGTACACTACACAGACTTGTTACTGGAACAATAAAGATAGATGAAGATCATTATGACAATATTAGACAGCTAACAGGAATCTCATTATTGTTATTGTAAAGTGCCACAGCTTCCTGTATGTGATTTACATTTCAACTCCAGTTAAATTCAGTGCAGTTTTACTGTATTTTAATAGCAGTTTTTATCATTTGAGAGTAGGTCTTTTGGTAGCTTACATAATCACATTGTTTCCTGTTGTATAGAAGTCAACAAATAAAATCTATCACTCTCATTATTTATCACTATTTTCATGTCAAGATAGTAGTTACTGTGTGTGAATCACCAGCTATTGCTATTAACTTGGGAAATATTTTCCTTTGATTTGAACTGTTAATTTATACACTCAGCTGTAACTTTCTCTAACTCTGGCCAGAGCAAAGCAGAACTGCTCAATCATGCTCAGTATTAAATGATCCACTCTAAGCCATGATAGGGACTGCCTGCATTCATGCAGATAGAATAATAACGTTAAAACTTCATGATGGAACAGTGTATGCGATTAAAATGTTATATTTAAATTTATTTGATTCATATAGGCTTCTGGGATTTTGATGGGGCCCCCTGATTCTGTGGGGCCCTAAGTGACCTTGCTTATTGCGAACACTGCTAAATTTCACTATTTGTATCACTTCACTTGTCTGTGTTCACTATATAAAATCTCAGTACTTCTTGTTGTTTTGGTTTCTTTAGAAACTTTTTCTGCTGGCCGAGCAAAAATGTTAATGAAATCATCTATCAGAATTGAACATATTGTAAACTGTTATGTAAAATTTTCAACAAATGGAAGTACATGAAATAAAAATGTAGCAATTAAATAAGTAATTATTAAATGCACAAAAATATTCATATTGATTTTTTTGTAAAATGTATTTGTGTATTTAATGTTTAACAATTTATAGTAAACAGATTTTGTACAGGAACCATAAAGATGGTTGAAGTGAAGTGAAGATCATTTATAACAATCTTATACAGCTTACATGAATCTCATTGTTGTTGTTGTTGTTGTAAAGTTCTAGAGCTTCCTGTAGGTGATTTAAACTTTGAACATTTGAGCCAATTTCAGGCCAGGTTTATTGCACATTAATAGCATGTAGCAGTTCTTATCATCTGAGTGTAGGTGTTTTGGTAGCTTATTAAATCACACTGTATCCTGTTGCACAGTCGACAACATAGAAAATCTATCACTATCATTATCTATCTAACACTTTAACCAGAGGCAGTAATCTATGATCAGTTTTTTTAAATTAAATTACTGTAAACCATAAAAGAGTAGCAGGAACATGGTCATAGAGTGACATTTCCTGGTGTGGATTGGTATAAATGGCACACGGGGAATCTCAAGGAACAGATTACTCTTGACTTCTGCCAGACAGATACAAGCTGAGACCAAAAAAATTGGTACATTCTCTGTCTCTTTCTTATTAACTTTGACATGTGTTTTCATTCGAAAATAAGCTGCACCAGGAACTTACTGCATGTAGAACCGGAATTGTTTAATTTAGATGTGTTTTAGAATAATTTTTATTTATTTTTATTTTCCATCTAGTGACAGTCATCACCATCATCATGAAGGTTTGGATTGTGTGTGTGCTGCTGTGTGCTGCCTTTACACTGAGGACTGCCACAGGTGAGCAGTAAGAAAATACTAATTGATGAGTGGTGATGTTTTATTAATCATTGTGACTTGTGTAATGTTATTTGTAAAGTGACATTCATGATGTTTTTGCAGCTGCAGCCACTGAGACTGGAACTGAGCAAGAACAGGAACTTCCAGGTTAGTGACCACCAACAGTGACCACTCTGGGATGTAATGAAATACTCTAATAAGAATGACTATTTTGTCATTATTATCATTATTATTATCATTATTATTATTATTATTATTGATTATTATTATTATTATTATTATTATTATTATTATTATTGATACTACTATGGCAGTGGAAGATTTTGATATTTTCTTGAAAAAGAAAGAATACATAAATTGGTTTTCATATATAAATATATATATATATATATATATATATATATATATATATATATATATATATATATATATATATATATATATATATATATATATTTATAATTATGTAAACATTTGATATAATGTTTTTAATAAGATATGGTTATTTGGTAATTTGGTTAATTCCTATAGAGGAAACTACTGAACTGGCTGTAGAGGAGTTGGTTGATGCAGGTCAGTATATTGGTGCTTTTTTCTATAAAGACATCTGCAGTCCAGCGGGAGCCATCAACAAGATTGTAATCATACATTATCACTTGTGTTTTCAGTTGAGGATAAAGAGGAAGCTCTCAAAGCAGATGCTGCTGAAGGTAACTTTATTAACACAGTTAATTAAAGGTTAATTAAAATGTCTAATCACATAAAAAGTTTTTTTGCCATAAATTCAATTAAACCAGTAAAAATAAAGAATGATTGGAATTGAGATGTGTATTATTGTCCACAGTTAAGTCAGGCTTCTGTCCGCATGGATGGATTAAATATAATTCACGTTGCTTTCGACTCATGAGGTCAAGTCTGTCCTGGCTTAATGCTGAGGTAAATATCTTAATTCTAAAATTAAAAACAACACAATAAAGATTAGGAATTTTAAGATTTGCTACAAATAAATCAAGGAGGGAAATGGCAAAGAAAAAGGAAATGTTTTCTGAGAACAATCTCTGAAATTTTTAGACATTCTTTTCTTTCTTTCTGTCTCATAGGCACAGTGTGTAGCTGAACAGTCACGACTGGCATCTGTACACAGTATTGGGGAACATAAATTCCTGCAGAATTTGCTGGAAATGGCTGGTCTATCATACGCTTGGATTGGTGCTTACAACTTCCAGGTAATACACTTATAAATCACAATGGCCTCTAATTGGCATCTTAATTGTAATAAAAAATTATTTAATCATTTGTGTTTCTGTGTTATTGATATTATTGGTCTGTAAGACATATGATTGTGTATTGTCTAGGGATCATGGCTGTGGGCTGACACAGCTCGGTTCTACTACAGTAACTGGTACTCACAAAGCAGTGTGTCCAGCTACCCATGTGCTGGCATGAGGAACAATGGTAATATTGATTTTCATTTCCACTTTTATTCATATATACTCACACCCTTCTTTCAGATCAATTGTCTGATTTAATTCAGATTAAATGTGTTTCTAAACTTTGTATTTTCACCTTTTTCAGTTGGCTGGTCTAACACTAACTGTAGAAGTGGATATCCATACATCTGTGCTATTGACCTAAATACATGTTACAGGACATAGATGAGTAATTGTCCAACATTTTGATGCTGATATGATTGAGTAAAATAAAGTGTCATTTGTTTTGAGAACATTTTGGTTAATGAACACTGTCAGTTAATTAAAAGTACATAAAAAAAAATCTAGTAAAGAATGATTCTACAGGCAATTCTCATTTATTGTATATTGCAAAGAGCTCTTAATGATTCTTGTATTTCCAAAGAAGGAAACATATTTAGAATAAATGAACAGACATTTAGCCTGAACCAGTTAGGAAGGAAATTGAGCAAAGCTGGAAATGCTAATAATTTCAAATAATTTCAGTGTTTATTTTCTATATTGTACATACTCACAACCTGATTACTGTCAGCACTGCACCAGCTTGAGATTTACTAAACTTGTAAAGAGTTAACAGAACACATGATCTCAATAAAGAGTATGTTTACTGTATACTACACTGATTTTGAGCTTTTTTTAATCATGTGGTTCCACACTTTTTAAGCATATAAATGAAACTACAATAATTAGAAGACAGGCAGGATATAAATTGGCTGCACATAAGAAAATAAACAAAGGATGACCATAATACAAGATTGGATAAAATTTAGAATAATTTTTATTTATTTTTTGTTTCCATGTTCATCATCATAATTATTATCAGTATTCCAGGTATTGAACATTTACTTTCTTTGTTTTAAAAATTTCAAAACTCTATAACCTTCACATAAGTGTCTGGCACTTGAGAAGGAGGCACATAAACCATGATATACACCAGAAACATTCACAATGGATGAGATTTTCTCGCGATGCAATTATGTTGTGAGAAAACTGGTTTTTGTTACATGTACATTTCTAGCATTTGGCAGATGCTTTTATCTGCTAGAGAGATGTGCATAAGTGGTTTGACGTCTCTGTCAATGAATAAATGAATAATAAAACATTGGTTCAATAGGTCACAGACTTCCAGACAGCATCCTACAATATATAGAACAAACAGAAAAAAAAGCTGGTTTGAGTGTCTCGTGACTCAGCTGTACGGACATCTAGAGGAAGTTCATTCCACCACCTCGGTGCCGGAATAGAGAAGAGTCTAGATGTGTACCTTGTACCCTGAGACATAGTGGGGCAAGTGGAGGGAGCGCAGCAGTGGGGTGGTGTGTGAGAACTTAGGCATGTTGAAAATAAATTGTGCAGCTGCATTTTGGATCATTTACAGAGGATGAATTGCATTCAAAGGTAGACCTGCAAGTAGAGAGTTGCAGTAATCCAGTCTCGAAATGACAAGAGACTGAACAAACACATGAGCAGCCTGTGCAGATAAAAATACCCGAATCCTTCTGCTGTTGAACAGAAGAAACCAACATGCACATGGGAGGAAAAGGACAGTTGATTGTAACAGTTGATTGTCCATGGTTACCCCAAGGTTGTGAGCAGTGGCCGAAGGGGGGATCAGAGAGTTTTTCAGGGATATCACAAGATCTTGGGCTGGGGATGAATCATCTGGGATGACCAGCAGTTCAGATTTGCTGGGATTGAGTTTCATCCACAATGATATGTCTGCCAGACATGCTGAGATCCAAACAGAAGCCATGGTATCTGAGGGAGGGAAGGAAAGATAAGTTGAGTGTCATCAGCATAGCAGTGGTAAGAGAACCAATGTGAGGATATAGCCTTGCAAGAGAGTGAGTATAGTGGGAGAATAGGAGAGGACCAAGTACTGATTCTTGGACATTGTTCTGCGAGAGATAATGGGACAGTTGATTAAAATGAATGCATTCAAGAATTTTGGAAAGAAAGGATAGAAGCAATACCAGTCTGTTGTTGCTGATGTCTGAGGGATCCAGAGCAGCTTTCTTCAGGATGGGGATATACCTTGCTCTCTTGAAGGTAGTTGGTACTTAGGCAGATGCTAAGGATCCATTGATGACTGTGATGATGAAGGGCAGGAGGTCTTGCGAGATGGTCTGGAGAATAGTGAAAGAGATTGGATCAGTGGGTAGGTGGTAGGATTGGATAAGATGATTTGCAAAATATCTTCTACCACTCATTATTATTATTATTAATACTATTAATAAATATTTATAATTAAATCTTGTAAATAGGTTTAATGTTTACACCAGAGACTTAAAATGGGTTTTAATTGATAAGCACACAATTAACGAGTGTAGTGAAGCCAGTCTTCAATATTTCATGCTTTTGGTGGTTGGTCTTGTACATATTTGTATTCTTATATGGCTGTTAAATTATTTACAGTAGTATCTTTTTTTCTTTTGTACGAAAACACACACACGAAATCCCACACATGTGGGAGCCATCAACAACATTGTAATCATACATTATTACTTGTGTTTTCAGTTGAGGATAAAGAGGAAGCTCTCAAAGCAGATGCTGCTGAAGGTAAACAAGTTAATTAAAATGTTCGATCAAACAGAACTTTTGCAGTAATTTCTATTAAACCAATAGAAAATAGAATTTGATTGGAACTGAGATGTGTATTATTGTCCACAGTTAAGTCAGGCTTCTGTCCACATGGATGGATTAAATATAATTCACGTTGCTTTCGACTCATGAGGTCAAGTGTGTCCTGGCTCAGTGCTGAGGTAAATATCAGAATTATAAAATTAAACATGGTAAAATAAAAAATAGGAATTTTAAGATTTGCTGCAAATAAATTAATGAAGGAAATGTCAAAGAAAAAGAGAAATGTTTTCTCAGAACAATCTCTGATCATTTATAGGCATTCTTTTCTTTTCTTTCTTCCTTACAGGCACAGTGTGTAGCTGAACAGTCACGACTGGCATCTGTACACAATATTGGGGAACATAAATTCCTGCAGAATTTGCTGGAAATGGCTGGTCTATCATACGCTTGGATTGGTGCTTACAACTTCCAGGTAATACACTTATATATCACAATGGCCTCTGATTGGCATCTGAAATGAAATAAAAAAAATTATTTAGCCATTTGTGGTCCTGTGTTATTGATATTATTGGTCTGTAAGACATATGATTGTGTATTGTCTAGAGATCATGGCTGTGGGTTGACACAGCTCGGTTCTTCTACAGTAACTGGTACTCACTGAGCAATGTGCCCAGCTTCCCATGTGCTGTCATGAGGAACAATGGTAATATTTATTTTCTGTTAACTTACATATCTATATTCATTCAGATATATTCATACCCTTTTCAGATCTACTGTCTGATTTTATTCAGATTAAATGTGTTTCTAAACTTTGTATTTTCATCTTTTTTTCAGTTGGCTGGACTAACACTAACTGTGGATATTTATATCCATTCATCTGTGCTATTGACCTAAATACATGTTACAGGAGTGAGTGATAACATTTTGCTGATGATATGATTAGGAGTAAAATAAACTGTGATTATTTTTGAGAACTTTTTGAATAATGAACACTGTTTAAGTCAATTAATAAAAAAGAATCTAAAAAATCTAGAAAAAAATGACCCTAAAGGCAATTCTCATTTATTTCTAATTTTTTGTAAATAGCAAAGAGCTCTTAATGATATTTGTATCTCCACACAAGGAACTTGCACCAGCTTGAGACTTTAAAGTAAAGTCTTTTAACTTGTAAAGTGTTACCATTAACACTCACAGAACACATAAACTCAATAAAGAAAATGTTTACTGTATACCATGCTGACTGTGATCTTTTTTAATCATGTGCTTCCACACTCTAAACATACACATTTTAAGCATTTTTTAAAATTTATTTTACTTTTCCTTGTAACTATAGCCATCACCATCATCATAAATATTATTGAATATTTACTTTCTTTGTTTTAAAAACTTAAAAACTGCCAGAGGTTACAGTTTAGTACCACAGATTATTTAGTATTTCTTTACCATGCAATAAATCAGAAACGTTTGACAGATTCATTTCAAATAATTTCAGTGTCTACTTTCCTTATTGCACATACCCACAAGCTGATTACTGTCAGCACTGCACCAGCTTGAGATAAACTAAACTTGTAAAGAGCAGTCATAGAACACATAATCTTAATAAAGAGTATGTATACTGTATACTCCTCATGTTTGTGTTCGCTGCATATATTTCCAGTTCTACTAAGAGTTGTTTGGTTTTTCTCCTGTTAAAATTAAAAATTATAAACCAAATATTTTGCCATATTGTGACTCAATCTCAGTTACTCATTATTAAATTCTTGTTTAAGGAGCTGCTCTATAACAGGAATACTGCATTATGCAATTGTGCTGTTGCAGTGATTATCAGCAAGGATATTTCCTCCCAACAGAGTTTTTAGACTGATTGTATCCTTACTCTGTGTTCTAGTGAACTGCAACTGATGTATTCATTGATAGAGACGTCAAAGCACTTTTGTACTTCGGTTTTAAAACATGGCGCCTGCCAAATGCCATAAATGTAAAAGTGCCTATAGCCGTACTGATATTCAGTACATTTATTCACTACAGCAGCACTCTAGCTTCTATTGCTAAAATAATAGCAGGCACCATCAGGCATTATACCTTACATAACGCCTAGAGGATTACCTGAAGTTTTCAGTCATATCAGCATAAATTTAATAAAATTGTCCATAAGAATTTTGAATATTATATAGTACTTCGGATAATATTTAAACACATTATATGCTTTGGAAGTGCATGAATTATAAAATGTAACAATTAGATTAAGTAAATATTCAATGCACATAAACATGAATATGTTTATTTGGAAAATGTGTTTGTGTTATCAATGTTTAACAATGTACACTACACAGACTTTTTACTGGAACAATAAAGATAGTTGAAGATCATTATGACAATATTAGACAGCTAACAGGAATCTCATTATTGTTATTGTAAAGTGCCACAGCTTCCTGTATGTGATTTACATTTCAACTCCAGTTAAATTCAGTGCAGTTTTACTGCATTTTAGTAGCAGTTTTTATCATTTGAGAGTAGGTCTTTTGGTAGCTTACATAATCACATTGTTTCCTGTTGTATAGAAGTCAACAAATAAAATCTATCACTCTCATTATTTATCACTATTTTCATGTCAAGATAGTAGTTACTGTGTGTGAATCACCAGCTATTGCTATTAACTTGGGAAATATTTTCCTTTGATTTGAACTGTTAATTTATACACTCAGCTGTAACTTTCTCTAACTCTGGCCAGAGCAAAGCAGAACTGCTCAATCATGCTCAGTATTAAATGATCCACTCTAAGCCATGATAGGGACTGCCTGCATTCATGCAGATAGAATAATAACGTTAAATCTTCATGATGGAACAGTGTATGCGATTAAAATGTTATATTTAAATTTATTTGATTCATATAGGCTTCTGGGATTTTGATGGGGCCCCCTGATTCTGTGGGGCCCTAAGTGACCTTGCTTATTGCGAACACTGCTAAATTTCACTATTTGTATCACTTCACTTGTCTGTGTTCACTATATAAAATCTCAGTACTTCTTGTTGTTTTGGTTTCTTTAGAAACTTTTTCTGCTGGCCGAGCAAAAATGTTAATGAAATCATCTATCAGAATTGAACATATTGTAAACTGTTATGTAAAATTTTCAACAAATGGAAGTACATGAAATAAAAATGTAGCAATTAAATAAGTAATTATTAAATGCACAAAAATATTCATATTGATTTATTTGTAAAATGTATTTGTGTATTTAATGTTTAACAATTTATAGTAAACAGATTTTGTACAGGAACCATAAAGATGGTTGAAGTGAAGTGATGATCATTAATGACAATATTATACAGCTTACATGAATCTCATTGTTGTTGTTGTTGTTGTAAAGTTCTAGAGCTTCCTGTAGGTGATTTAAACTTTGAACATTTGAGCCAATTTCAGGCCAGGTTTATTGCACATTAATAGCATGTAGCAGTTCTTATCATCTGAGTGTAGGTGTTTTGGTAGCTTATTAAATCACACTGTATCCTGTTGCACAGTCGACAACATAGAAAATCTATCACTATCATTATCTATCTAACACTTTAACCAGAGGCAGTAATCTATGATCAGTTTTTTTAAATGAAATTACTGTAAACCATAAAAGAGTAGCAGGAACATAGTCATAGAGTGACATTTCCTGGTGTGGATTGGTATAAATGGCACACGGGGAATCTCAAGGAACAGATTACTCTTGACTTCTGCCAGACAGATACAAGCTGAGACCAAAAAAATTGGTACATTCTCTGTCTCTTTCTTATTAACTTTGACATGTGTTTTCATTCGAAAATAAGCTGCACCAGGAACTTACTGCATGTAGAACCGGAATTGTTTAATTTAGATGTGTTTTAGAATAATTTTTATTTATTTTTATTTTCCATCTAGTGACAGTCATCACCATCATCATGAAGGTTTGGATTGTGTGTGTGCTGCTGTGTGCTGCCTTTACACTGAGGACTGCCACAGGTGAGCAGTAAGAAAATACTAATTGATGAGTGGTGATGTTTTATTAATCATTGTGACTTGTGTAATGTTATTTGTAAAGTGACATTCATGATGTTTTTGCAGCTGCAGCCACTGAGACTGGAACTGAGCAAGAACAGGAACTTCCAGGTTAGTGACCACCAACAGTGAACACTCTGGGATGTAATGAAATACTCTAATAAGAATGACTATGTTGTCATTATTATCATTATTATTATCATTATTATTATTATTATTATTATTATTATTATTATTGATACTACTATGGCAGTGGAAGATTTTGATATTATATATATATATATATATATATTTATTTATTTATACTTATGTAAACATTTGATATAATGTTTTTAATAAGATATGGTTATTTGGTAATTTGGTTAATTCCTATAGAGGAAACTACTGAACTGGCTGTAGAGGAGTTGGTTGATGCAGGTCAGTATATTGGTGCTTTTTTCTATAAAGACATCTGCAGTCCAGCGGGATCCATCAACAAGATTGTAATCATACATTATCACTTGTGTTTTCAGTTGAGGATAAAGAGGAAGCTCTCAAAGCAGATGCTGCTGAAGGTAACTTTATTAACACAGTTAATTAAAGGTTAATTAAAATGTCTAATCACATAAAAAGTTTTTTTGCCATAAATTCAATTAAACCAGTAAAAATAAAGAATGATTGGAATTGAGATGTGTATTATTGTCCACAGTTAAGTCAGGCTTCTGTCCGCATGGATGGATTAAATATAATTCACGTTGCTTTCGACTCATGAGGTCAAGTCTGTCCTGGCTTAATGCTGAGGTAAATATCTTAATTCTAAAATTAAAAACAACACAATAAAGATTAGGAATTTTAAGATTTGCTACAAATAAATCAAGGAGGGAAATGGCAAAGAAAAAGGAAATGTTTTCTGAGAACAATCTCTGAAATTTTTAGACATTCTTTTCTTTCTTTCTGTCTCATAGGCACAGTGTGTAGCTGAACAGTCACGACTGGCATCTGTACGCAATATTGGGGAACATAAATTCCTGCAGAATTTGCTGGAAATGGCTGGTCTATCATACGCTTGGATTGGTGCTTACAACTTCCAGGTAATACACTTATATATCACAATGGCCTCTAATTGGCATCTTAATTGTAATAAAAAATTATTTAATCATTTGTGTTTCTGTGTTATTGATATTATTGGTCTGTAAGACATATGATTGTGTATTGTCTAGGGATCATGGCTGTGGGCTGACACAGCTCGGTTCTACTACAGTAACTGGTACTCACTGAGCAGTGTGACCAGCTACCCATGTGCTGGCATGAGGAACAATGGTAATATTGATTTTCATGTCCACTTTTATTCATATATACTCACACCCTTCTTTCAGATCAATTGTCTGATTTAATTCAGATTAAATGTGTTTCTAAACTTTGTATTTTCACCTTTTTCAGTTGGCTGGTCTAACACTAACTGTAGAAGTGGATATCCATACATCTGTGCTATTGACCTAAATACATGTTACAGGACATAGATGAGTAATTGTCCAACATTTTGATGCTGATATGATTGAGTAAAATAAAGTGTTATTTGTTTTGAGAACATTTTGGTTAATGAACACTGTCAGTTAATTAAAAGTACATCAAAAAAAATCTAGTAAAGAATGATTCTACAGGCAATTCTCATTTATTGTATATTGCAAAGAGCTCTTAATGATTCTTGTATTTCCAAAGAAGGAAACATATTTAGAATAAATGAACAGACATTTAGCCTGAACCAGTTAGGAAGGAAATTGAGCAAAGCTGGAAATGCTAATAATTTCAAATAATTTCAGTGTTTATTTTCTATATTGTACATACTCACAACCTGATTACTGTCAGCACTGCACCAGCTTGAGATTTACTAAACTTGTAAAGAGTTAACAGAACACATGATCTCAATAAAGAGTATGTTTACTGTATACTACACTGATTTTGAGCTTTTTTTAATCATGTGGTTCCACACTTTTTAAGCATATAAATGAAACTACAATAATTAGAAGACAGGCAGGATATAAATTGGCTGCACATAAGAAAATAAACAAAGGATGACCATAATACAAGATTGGATAAAATTTAGAATAATTTTTATTTATTTTTTGTTTCCATGTTCATCATCATAATTATTGTCAGTATTCCAGGTATTGAACATTTACTTTCTTTGTTTTAAAAATTTCAAAACTCTATAACCTTCACATAAGTGTCTGGCACTTGAGAAGGAGGCACATAAACCATGATATACACCAGAAACATTCACAATGGATGAGATTTTCTCGCGATGCAATTATGTTGTGAGAAAACTGGTTTTTGTTACATTTACATTTCTAGCATTTGGCAGATGCTTTTATCTGCTAGAGAGATGTACATAAGTGGTTTGAAGTCTCTGTCAATGAATAAATGAATAATAAAACATTGGTTCAATAGGTCACAGACTTCCAGACAGCATCCTACAATATATAGAACAAACAGAAAAAAAAGCTGGTTTGAGTGTCTCGTGACTCAGCTGTACGGACATCTAGAGGAAGTTCATTCCACCACCTCGGTGCCGGAATAGAGAAGAGTCTAGATGTGTACCTTGTACCCTGAGAGATAGTGGGGCAAGTGGAGGGAGCGCAGCAGTGGGGTGGTGTGTGAGAACTTAGGCATGTTGAAAATAAATTGTGCAGCTGCATTTTGGATCATTTACAGAGGATGAATTGCATTCAAAGGTAGACCTGCAAGTAGAGAGTTGCAGTAATCCAGTCTCGAAATGACAAGAGACTGAACAAACACATGAGCAGCCTGTGCAGATAAAAATACCCGAATCCTTCTGCTGTTGAACAGAAGAAACCAACATGCACATGGGAGGAAAAGGACAGTTGATTGTAACAGTTGATTGTCCATGGTTACCCCAAGGTTGTGAGCAGTGGCCGAAGGGGGGATCAGAGAGTTTTTCAGGGATATCACAAGATCTTGGGCTGGGGATGAATCATATGGGATGACCAGCAGTTCAGATTTGCTGGGATTGAGTTTCATCCACAATGATATGTCTGCCAGACATGCTGAGATCCAAACAGAAGCCATGGTATCTGAGGGAGGGAAGGAGAAGATAAGTTGAGTGTCATCAGCATAGCAGTGGTAAGAGAACCAATGTGAGGATATAACCTTGCAAGAGAGTGAGTATAGAGGGAGAATAGGAGAGGACCAAGTACTGATTCTTGGACATTGTTCTGCGAGAGATAATGGGACAGTTGATTAAAATGAATGCATTCAAGAATTTTGGAAAGAAAGGATAGAAGCAATACCAGTCTGTTGTTGCTGATGTCTGAGGGATCCAGAGCAGCTTTCTTCAGGATGGGGATATACCTTGCTCTCTTGAAGGTAGTTGGTACTTAGGCAGATGCTAAGGATCCATTGATGACTGTGATGATGAAGGGCAGGAGGTCTTGCGAGATGGTCTGGAGAATAGTGAAAGAGATTGGATCAGTGGGTAGGTGGTAGGATTGGATAAGATGATTTGCAAAATATCTTCTACCACTCATTATTATTATTATTAATACTATTAATAAATATTTATAATTAAATCTAGTAAATAGGTTTACTGTTTACACCAGAGACTTAAAATGGGTTTTAATTGATAAGCACACAATTAACGAGTGTAGTGAAGCCAGTCTTCAATATTTCATGCTTTTGGTGGTTGGTCTTGTACATATTTGTATTCTTATATGGCTGTTAAATTATTTACAGTAGTATCTTTTTTTCTTTTGTACGAAAACACACACACGAAATCCCACACATGTGGGAGCCATCAACAACATTGTAATCATACATTATTACTTGTGTTTTCAGTTGAGGATAAAGAGGAAGCTCTCAAAGCAGATGCTGCTGAAGGTAAACAAGTTAATTAAAATGTTCGATCAAACAGAACTTTTGCAGTAATTTCTATTAAACCAATAGAAAATAGAATTTGATTGGAACTGAGATGTGTATTATTGTCCACAGTTAAGTCAGGCTTCTGTCCACATGGATGGATTAAATATAATTCACGTTGCTTTCGACTCATGAGGTCAAGTGTGTCCTGGCTCAGTGCTGAGGTAAATGTCAGAATTATAAAATTAAACATGGTAAAATAAAAAATAGGAATTTTAAGATTTGCTGCAAATAAATTAATGAAGGAAATGTCAAAGAAAAAGAGAAATGTTTTCTCAGAACAATCTCTGATCATTTATAGGCATTCTTTTCTTTTCTTTCTTCCTTACAGGCACAGTGTGTAGCTGAACAGTCACGACTGGCATCTGTACACAATATTGGGGAACATAAATTCCTGCAGAATTTGCTGGAAATGGCTGGTCTATCATACGCTTGGATTGGTGCTTACAACTTCCAGGCAATACACTTATATATCACAATGGCCTCTGATTGGCATCTGAAATGAAATAAAAAAAATTATTTAACCATTTGTGGTCCTGTGTTATTGATATTATTGGTCTGTAAGACATATGATTGTGTATTGTCTAGAGATCATGGCTGTGGGTTGACACAGCTCGGTTCTTCTACAGTAACTGGTACTCACTGAGCAATGTGCCCAGCTACCCATGTGCTGTCATGAGGAACAATGGTAATATTTATTTTCTGTTAACTTACATATCTATATTCATTCAGATATATTCATACCCTTTTCAGATCTACTGTCTGATTTTATTCAGATTAAATGTGTTTCTAAACTTTGTATTTTCATCTTTTTTTCAGTTGGCTGGACTAACACTAACTGTGGATATTTATATCCATTCATCTGTGCTATTGACCTAAATACATGTTACAGGAGTGAGTGATAACATTTTGCTGATGATATGATTAGGAGTAAAATAAACTGTGATTATTTCTGAGAACTTTTTGAATAATGAACACTGTTTAAGTCAATTAATAAAAAAGAATCTAAAAAATCTAGAAAACAATGACCCTAAAGGCAATTCTCATTTATTTCTAATTTTTTGTAAATTGCAAAGAGCTCTTAATGATATTTGTATCTCCACACAAAGAACATGCACCAGCTTGAGACTTTAAAGTAAAGTCTTTTAACTTGTAAAGTGTTACCATTAACACTCACAGAACACATAAACTCAATAAAGAAAATGTTTATTGTATACCATGCTGACTGTGATCTTTTTTAATCATGTGCTTCCACACTCTAAACATACACATTTTAAGCATTGTTTTTAATTTATTTTACTTTTCCTTGTAACTACAGCCATCACCATCATCATAAATATTATTGAATATTTACTTTCTTTGTTTTAAAAACTTAAAAACTGCCAGAGGTTACAGTTTAGTACCACAGATTATTTAGTATTTCTTTACCATGCAATAAATCAGAAACGTTTGACAGATTCATTTCAAATAATTTCAGTGTCTACTTTCCTTATTGCACATACCCACAAGCTGATTACTGTCAGCACTGCACCAGCTTGAGATAAACTAAACTTGTAAAGAGCAGTCATAGAACACATAATCTTAATAAAGAGTATGTATACTGTATACTCCTCATGTTTGTGTTCGCTGCATATATTTCCAGTTCTACTAAGAGTTGTTTGGTTTTTCTCCTGTTAAAATTAAAAATTATAAACCAAACATTTTGCCATATTGTGACTCAATCTCAGTTACTCATTATTAAATTCTTGTTTAAGGAGCTGCTCTATAACAGGAATACTGCATTATGCAATTGTGCTGTTGCAGTGATTATCAGCAAGGATATTTCCTCCCAACAGAGTTTTTAGACTGATTGTATCCTTACTCTGTGTTCTAGTGAACTGCAACTGATGTATTCATTGATAGAGACGTCAAAGCACTTTTGTACTTCGGTTTTAAAACATGGCGCCTGCCAAATGCCATAAATGTAAAAGTGCCTATAGCCGTACTGATATTCAGTACATTTATTCACTACAGCAGCACTCTAGCTTCTATTGCTAAAATAATAGCAGGCACCATCAGGCATTATACCTTACATAACGCCTAGAGGATTACCTGAAGTTTTCAGTCATATCAGCATAAATTTAATAAAATTGTCCATAAGAATTTTGAATATTACAGAGTACTTCGGATAATATTTAAACACATTATATGCTTTGGAAGTGCATGAATTATAAAATGTAACAATTAGATTAAGTAAATATTCAATGCACATAAACATGAATATGTTTATTTGGAAAATGTGTTTGTGTTATCAATGTTTAACAATGTACACTACACAGACTTTTTACTGGAACAATAAAGATAGATGAAGATCATTATGACAATATTAGACAGCTAACAGGAATCTCATTATTGTTATTGTAAAGTGCCACAGCTTCCTGTATGTGATTTACATTTCAACTCCAGTTAAATTCAGTGCAGTTTTACTGCATTTTAATAGCAGTTTTTATCATTTGAGAGTAGGTCTTTTGGTAGCTTACATAATCACATTGTTTCCTGTTGTATAGAAGTCAACAAATAAAATCTATCACTCTCATTATTTATCACTATTTTCATGTCAAGGTAGTAGTTACTGTGTGTGAATCACCAGCTATTGCTATTAACTTGGGAAATATTTTCCTTTGATTTGAACTGTTAATTTATACACTCAGCTGTAACTTTCTCTAACTCTGGCCAGAGCAAAGCAGAACTGCTCAATCATGCTCAGTATTAAATGATCCACTCTAAGCCATGATAGGGACTGCCTGCATTCATGCAGATAGAATAATAACGTTAAAACTTCATGATGGAACAGTGTATGCGATTAAAATGTTATATTTAAATTTATTTGATTCATATAGGCTTCTGGGATTTTGATGGGGCCCCCTGATTCTGTGGGGCCCTAAGTGACCTTGCTTATTGCGAACACTGCTAAATTTCACTATTTGTATCACTTCACTTGTCTGTGTTCACTATATAAAATCTCAGTACTTCTTGTTGTTTTGGTTTCTTTAGAAACTTTTTCTGCTGGCCGAGCAAAAATGTTAATGAAATCATCTATCAGAATTGAACATATTGTAAACTGTTATGTAAAATTTTCAACAAATGGAAGTACATGAAATAAAAATGTAGCAATTAAATAAGTAATTATTAAATGCACAAAAATATTCATATTGATTTATTTGTAAAATGTATTTGTGTATTTAATGTTTAACAATTTATAGTAAACAGATTTTGTACAGGAACCATAAAGATGGTTGAAGTGAAGTGAAGATCATTAATGACAATATTATACAGCTTACATGAATCTCATTGTTGTTGTTGTTGTTGTAAAGTTCTAGAGCTTCCTGTAGGTGATTTAAACTTTGAACATTTGAGCCAATTTCAGGCCAGGTTTATTGCACATTAATAGCATGTAGCAGTTCTTATCATCTGAGTGTAGGTGTTTTGGTAGCTTATTAAATCACACTGTATCCTGTTGCACAGTCGACAACATAGAAAATCTATCACTATCATTATCTATCTAACACTTTAACCAGAGGCAGTAATCTATGATCAGTTTTTTTAAATGAAATTACTGTAAACCATAAAAGAGTAGCAGGAACATAGTCATAGAGTGACATTTCCTGGTGTGGATTGGTATAAATGGCACACGGGGAATCTCAAGGAACAGATTACTCTTGACTTCTGCCAGACAGATACAAGCTGAGACCAAAAAAATTGGTACATTCTCTGTCTCTTTCTTATTAACTTTGACATGTGTTTTCATTCGAAAATAAGCTGCACCAGGAACTTACTGCATGTAGAACCGGAATTGTTTAATTTAGATGTGATTTAGAATAATTTTTATTTATTTTAATTTTCCATCTAGTGACAGTCATCACCATCATCATGAAGGTTTGGATTGTGTGTGTGCTGCTGTGTGCTGCCTTTACACTGAGGACTGCCACAGGTGAGCAGTAAGAAAATACTAATTGTTGAGTGGTGATGTTTTATTAATCATTGTAACTTGTGTAATGTTATTTGTAAAGTGACATTCATGATGTTTTTGCAGCTGCAGCCAATGAGACTGGAACTGAGCAAGAACAGGAACTTCCAGGTTAGTGACCACCAACAGTGAACACTCTGGGATGTAAAGAAATACCTTAATAAGAATGACTATTTTGTCATTATTATCATTATTATTATTATTATTATTATTATTATTATTATTATTATTATTATTATTATTATTATTATTATTATTGTTATTATTGTTATTGTTATTGTTATTGTTATTGATACTACTATGGCAGTGGAAGCTTTTGGTATTTTCTTGAAAAAGAAAGAATACATAAATTGGTTTTCATATATAAATATATATATATATATATATATATATATATATATATATATATATATTTATTTATTTATTTATACTTATGTAAACATTTGATATAATGTTTTTAATAAGATATGGTTATTTGGTAATTTGGTTAATTCCTATAGAGGAAACTACTGAACTGGCTGTAGAGGAGTTGGTTGATGCAGGTCAGTATATTGGTGCTTTTTTCTATAAAGACATCTGCAGTCCAGCGGGAGCCATCAACAAGATTGTAATCATACATTATCACTTGTGTTTTCAGTTGAGGATAAAGAGGAAGCTCTCAAAGCAGATGCTGCTGAAGGTAACTTTATTAACACAGTTAATTAAAGGTTAATTAAAATGTCTAATCACATAAAAAGTTTTTTTGCTGTAAATTCTATTAAACCAGTAAAAATAAAGAATGATTGGAATTGAGATGTGTATTATTGTCCACAGTTAAGTCAGGCTTCTGTCCACATGGATGGATTAAATATAATTCACGTTGCTTTCGACTCATGAGGTCAAGTCTGTCCTGGCTTAATGCTGAGGTAAATATCTTAATTCTAAAATTAAAAACAACAAAATAAAGAATAGGAATTTTAAGATTTGCTGCAAATAAATCAAGGAGGGAAATGGCAAAGAAAAAGGAAATGTTTTCTGAGAACAATCTCTGATCATTTTTAGACATTCTTTTCTTTTTTCTGTCTCATAGGCACAGTGTGTAGCTGAACAGTCACGACTGGCATCTGTACACAATATTGGGGAACATAAATTCCTGCAGAATTTGCTGGAAATGGCTGGTCTATCATATGCTTGGATTGGTGCTTACAACTTCCAGGTAATACACTTATATATCACAATGGCCTCTAATTGGCATCTTAATTGTAATAAAAAATTATTTAATCATTTGTGTTTCTGTGTTATTGATATTATTGGTCTGTAAGACATATGATTGTGTATTGTCTAGGGATCATGGCTGTGGGCTGACACAGCTCGGTTCTACTACAGTAACTGGTACTCACTGAGCAGTGTGACCAGCTACCCATGTGCTGGCATGAGGAACAATGGTAATATTGATTTTCATGTCCACTTTTATTCATATATACTCACACCCTTCTTTCAGATCAATTGTCTGATTTAATTCAGATTAAATGTGTTTCTAAACTTTGTATTTTCACCTTTTTCAGTTGGCTGGTCTAACACTAACTGTAGAAGTGGATATCCATACATCTGTGCTATTGACCTAAATACATGTTACAGGACATAGATGAGTAATTGTCCAACATTTTGATGCTGATATGATTGAGTAAAATAAAGTGTTATTTGTTTTGAGAACATTTTGGTTAATGAACACTGTCAGTTAATTAAAAGTACATCAAAAAAAATCTAGTAAAGAATGATTCTACAGGCAATTCTCATTTATTGTATATTGCAAAGAGCTCTTAATGATTCTTGTATTTCCAAAGAAGGAAACATATTTAGAATAAATGAACAGACATTTAGCCTGAACCAGTTAGGAAGGAAATTGAGCAAAGCTGGAAATGCTAATAATTTCAAATAATTTCAGTGTTTATTTTCTATATTGTACATACTCACAACCTGATTACTGTCAGCACTGCACCAGCTTGAGATTTACTAAACTTGTAAAGAGTTAACAGAACACATGATCTCAATAAAGAGTATGTTTACTGTATACTACACTGATTTTGAGCTTTTTTTAATCATGTGGTTCCACACTTTTTAAGCATATAAATGAAACTACAATAATTAGAAGACAGGCAGGATATAAATTGGCTGCACATAAGAAAATAAACAAAGGATGACCATAATACAAGATTGGATAAAATTTAGAATAATTTTTATTTATTTTTTGTTTCCATGTTCATCATCATAATTATTATCAGTATTCCAGGTATTGAACATTTACTTTCTTTGTTTTAAAAATTTCAAAACTCTATAACCTTCACATAAGTGTCTGGCACTTGAGAAGGAGGCACATAAACCATGATATACACCAGAAACATTCACAATGGATGAGATTTTCTCGCGATGCAATTATGTTGTGAGAAAACTGGTTTTTGTTACATGTACATTTCTAGCATTTGGCAGATGCTTTTATCTGCTAGAGAGATGTGCATAAGTGGTTTGACGTCTCTGTCAATGAATAAATGAATAATAAAACATTGGTTCAATAGGTCACAGACTTCCAGACAGCATCCTACAATATATAGAACAAACAGAAAAAAAAGCTGGTTTGAGTGTCTCGTGACTCAGCTGTACGGACATCTAGAGGAAGTTCATTCCACCACCTCGGTGCCGGAATAGAGAAGAGTCTAGATGTGTACCTTGTACCCTGAGACATAGTGGGGCAAGTGGAGGGAGCGCAGCAGTGGGGTGGTGTGTGAGAACTTAGGCATGTTGAAAATAAATTGTGCAGCTGCATTTTGGATCATTTACAGAGGATGAATTGCATTCAAAGGTAGACCTGCAAGTAGAGAGTTGCAGTAATCCAGTCTCGAAATGACAAGAGACTGAACAAACACATGAGCAGCCTGTGCAGATAAAAATACCCGAATCCTTCTGCTGTTGAACAGAAGAAACCAACATGCACATGGGAGGAAAAGGACAGTTGATTGTAACAGTTGATTGTCCATGGTTACCCCAAGGTTGTGAGCAGTGGCCGAAGGGGGGATCAGAGAGTTTTTCAGGGATATCACAAGATCTTGGGCTGGGGATGAATCATCTGGGATGACCAGCAGTTCAGATTTGCTGGGATTGAGTTTCATCCACAATGATATGTCTGCCAGACATGCTGAGATCCAAACAGAAGCCATGGTATCTGAGGGAGGGAAGGAAAGATAAGTTGAGTGTCATCAGCATAGCAGTGGTAAGAGAACCAATGTGAGGATATAGCCTTGCAAGAGAGTGAGTATAGTGGGAGAATAGGAGAGGACCAAGTACTGATTCTTGGACATTGTTCTGCGAGAGATAATGGGACAGTTGATTAAAATGAATGCATTCAAGAATTTTGGAAAGAAAGGATAGAAGCAATACCAGTCTGTTGTTGCTGATGTCTGAGGGATCCAGAGCAGCTTTCTTCAGGATGGGGATATACCTTGCTCTCTTGAAGGTAGTTGGTACTTAGGCAGATGCTAAGGATCCATTGATGACTGTGATGATGAAGGGCAGGAGGTCTTGCGAGATGGTCTGGAGAATAGTGAAAGAGATTGGATCAGTGGGTAGGTGGTAGGATTGGATAAGATGATTTGCAAAATATCTTCTACCACTCATTATTATTATTATTAATACTATTAATAAATATTTATAATTAAATCTTGTAAATAGGTTTAATGTTTACACCAGAGACTTAAAATGGGTTTTAATTGATAAGCACACAATTAACGAGTGTAGTGAAGCCAGTCTTCAATATTTCATGCTTTTGGTGGTTGGTCTTGTACATATTTGTATTCTTATATGGCTGTTAAATTATTTACAGTAGTATCTTTTTTTCTTTTGTACGAAAACACACACACGAAATCCCACACATGTGGGAGCCATCAACAACATTGTAATCATACATTATTACTTGTGTTTTCAGTTGAGGATAAAGAGGAAGCTCTCAAAGCAGATGCTGCTGAAGGTAAACAAGTTAATTAAAATGTTCGATCAAACAGAACTTTTGCAGTAATTTCTATTAAACCAATAGAAAATAGAATTTGATTGGAACTGAGATGTGTATTATTGTCCACAGTTAAGTCAGGCTTCTGTCCACATGGATGGATTAAATATAATTCACGTTGCTTTCGACTCATGAGGTCAAGTGTGTCCTGGCTCAGTGCTGAGGTAAATATCAGAATTATAAAATTAAACATGGTAAAATAAAAAATAGGAATTTTAAGATTTGCTGCAAATAAATTAATGAAGGAAATGTCAAAGAAAAAGAGAAATGTTTTCTCAGAACAATCTCTGATCATTTATAGGCATTCTTTTCTTTTCTTTCTTCCTTACAGGCACAGTGTGTAGCTGAACAGTCACGACTGGCATCTGTACACAATATTGGGGAACATAAATTCCTGCAGAATTTGCTGGAAATGGCTGGTCTATCATACGCTTGGATTGGTGCTTACAACTTCCAGGCAATACACTTATATATCACAATGGCCTCTGATTGGCATCTGAAATGAAATAAAAAAAATTATTTAGCCATTTGTGGTCCTGTGTTATTGATATTATTGGTCTGTAAGACATATGATTGTGTATTGTCTAGAGATCATGGCTGTGGGTTGACACAGCTCGGTTCTTCTACAGTAACTGGTACTCACTGAGCAATGTGCCCAGCTTCCCATGTGCTGTCATGAGGAACAATGGTAATATTTATTTTCTGTTAACTTACATATCTATATTCATTCAGATATATTCATACCCTTTTCAGATCTACTGTCTGATTTTATTCAGATTAAATGTGTTTCTAAACTTTGTATTTTCATCTTTTTTTCAGTTGGCTGGACTAACACTAACTGTGGATATTTATATCCATTCATCTGTGCTATTGACCTAAATACATGTTACAGGAGTGAGTGATAACATTTTGCTGATGATATGATTAGGAGTAAAATAAACTGTGATTATTTTTGAGAACTTTTTGAATAATGAACACTGTTTAAGTCAATTAATAAAAAAGAATCTAAAAAATCTAGAAAAAAATGACCCTAAAGGCAATTCTCATTTATTTCTAATTTTTTGTAAATAGCAAAGAGCTCTTAATGATATTTGTATCTCCACACAAGGAACTTGCACCAGCTTGAGACTTTAAAGTAAAGTCTTTTAACTTGTAAAGTGTTACCATTAACACTCACAGAACACATAAACTCAATAAAGAAAATGTTTACTGTATACCATGCTGACTGTGATCTTTTTTAATCATGTGCTTCCACACTCTAAACATACACATTTTAAGCATTTTTTAAAATTTATTTTACTTTTCCTTGTAACTATAGCCATCACCATCATCATAAATATTATTGAATATTTACTTTCTTTGTTTTAAAAACTTAAAAACTGCCAGAGGTTACAGTTTAGTACCACAGATTATTTAGTATTTCTTTACCATGCAATAAATCAGAAACGTTTGACAGATTCATTTCAAATAATTTCAGTGTCTACTTTCCTTATTGCACATACCCACAAGCTGATTACTGTCAGCACTGCACCAGCTTGAGATAAACTAAACTTGTAAAGAGCAGTCATAGAACACATAATCTTAATAAAGAGTATGTATACTGTATACTCCTCATGTTTGTGTTCGCTGCATATATTTCCAGTTCTACTAAGAGTTGTTTGGTTTTTCTCCTGTTAAAATTAAAAATTATAAACCAAATATTTTGCCATATTGTGACTCAATCTCAGTTACTCATTATTAAATTCTTGTTTAAGGAGCTGCTCTATAACAGGAATACTGCATTATGCAATTGTGCTGTTGCAGTGATTATCAGCAAGGATATTTCCTCCCAACAGAGTTTTTAGACTGATTGTATCCTTATTCTGTGTTCTAGTGAACTGCAACTGATGTATTCATTGATAGAGACGTCAAAGCACTTTTGTACTTCGGTTTTAAAACATGGCGCCTGCCAAATGCCATAAATGTAAAAGTGCCTATAGCCGTACTGATATTCAGTACATTTATTCACTACAGCAGCACTCTAGCTTCTATTGCTAAAATAATAGCAGGCACCATCAGGCATTATACCTTACATAACGCCTAGAGGATTACCTGAAGTTTTCAGTCATATCAGCATAAATTTAAT